>NC_057807.1:87970838-88270838 GCF_018294505.1 Triticum aestivum
GGGGCGACATCACAGAAAGGGCTTTAAAAGAAATGCCACAGTCGGACGTCGGGGCGACATCACAGAGAGGGCTTTAAAGAAATGCCACAGTCGGACGTCGGGGCGACATCACAGAAATGGCTTTAAAAGAAATGCCAAAGTCGGACGTCGGGGCGACATCACAGAAAGGGCTTTAAAAGAAATGCCACAGTCGGACGTCGGGGCGACATCACAAAAAGGGCTTTATTCACAAGTAAATAATACTCATAATAAATATTCAATTCATGATAATAAACAGGTTAGTCCACCCACAGGAATAACATTTAACCGGACTTAGCACTCATGGGATTCACCGGAGTCTCTGTCATCAAACTGATACTGTTAGGACAAGATAATACGAATTTGGACATGGAATAGATGATTCAAGGAATTGTATGACTCTGCAGAGTTTGTACAAAAATTTTCCCACAGCCAACGGATTTCCGTAGTCACGAAGGACTAGTTCCGTTTACAGTTTTTCGGAAGAAAACACAGCTATCCGGTACACACCCATCCTACCTCTCGATGCCAGGACTCACCCTAGACATCGTCCAAGAAAAACTTTTGAGACGGGGAGATCACAATATCGAATAGCATGGGATCAAATTTATATATGCGCTCTCTAAGGGGTGCCCCCCTCTCGGTCCCAACCGGAAACACCCATGCCCCCTGACCGGATGACTGGCTTTAATCCAGGGCCATGGAACCATCATCCCGGCCTCTCCTTTTGGTGTGTACCAGGAAAGCAGTTAGCAACTTACTAAACCATATTCCTTGCGGAAAACATGTGGTAGGACAGGGAAGGAAATGAGAGGAACTGGACCGATACGGTTTGACACTGAAGTCATATAGTCTGGCATAAGACTGGCATGCTACGACACTGCCATCTTACCCATCCTCATGCCAACACATGGCCATTCGTACTCACATCCATCCACTTATGGATCATCAAACTCACTTACCTCAACATTGCATAAAATAACGTTCATTGGTATGCTCATCAACATGCCATGAAACTAACTAAATGCAAAACATGCCAAGACACTCATCATATCAAAAGTTCAAACATGCTTGCCTGGTTCAGAGTAGTCGGAGCCTAGCTCGGTGAAGTTCGCGGCTCCGTCACCTCCTTCGGTATCTACGGTATAAAGAAAATATATGCGCTATCATAAATACCAAGGGGTGCACAAAAAGTATTCCAAATATTTTTCAAATAAATCTGATAAAAAACTAGACAAAATTTTAAAGAGAACAGAAAAAGAATCAATCAAAAATACCTTTCTGTTTTGAAAGTTATAAGGGTTTTTGTCCAGGGACTCATCTGTAATGAAACAGAAAGTTTCCAGGGGCTAGCTTATAAAAATAGAAAACGCTTCGGCTGAGAATACGCCGGCCCAGAGTGGAAAACGCATTTGGCAGAATACGCTTTGAGAAAACGATTCGTTTAGAAAAGGACAGAGGGGCTGACGGGCAGGTCCCACCCGTCAGGTTTGAAAATTCAAAAAGGGCGGCGGAGAACGACGGTGCCCGAGAGCCGCGGTGGTCGCCGGCGGCGATCCACGGCGAGGCAGGGGGATCGGAGAGTACCTCTGTGTTTAGGGCGCCCTTCCGCGTCGGTTGGTGGTGGTGGTGGTCGCCGGCGAGTACCACGTCGACCGCGAGCCTGGCTCCGGCGGACGGCGGTTCGGGTGGTCGAGGGCCTCGTCGGAGAGAGCTGCGAAGGCCAAATTGACGCTGGGGTTAGCTTACTGGGTGATAGAGGAAGCTATAGACGAGATTTGGGCGCCGGGGACGGCCTCACCGGAGCGAATCGAGCTGGTGGCCGAGGCGGAGCGAGGCGGCCGGAGTCGAGGAAGAAGGGCCCCTCGAGGCTCTTCTAGTTGCTGGTCAGGGTCCAGTTAGGTGGTGGAGGTGTGCGGGGGCGAGAGGGAGCTTAGGGGCGCTATATATAGCCGGCCCGAGGCGGTTGCCGCGAACGAGATAAGTTCGGCAAGTGATTACGGCGGCGCTATGGTTGGGCAGTGGGATTAGGGGCTTGGGCATCGCCTAGGTGGAGTAGTGGTGCCATACCAGGGTCCAACTCAGCACGGGAGGGAGGTTTACGGCCTGTCCTAACAGAACGGCCGTGCGGCACGTCGGCGACAGGGAGCGCACCCTGCGCGTGCCAGGCCACGGCGGCGGTGCTGCATGCGTGCGCTGGCAAGGGGATGGCCACGCGGAGCTACCAGGTGGCTTGGGCGGTGCAGAACGGCGTTGCGCCGTAGGGTGCCTTCTGTCGGCCACCACGGGAGGTCCCGACGCCGCAGAAGACGCCGGCGAGGGCGGGCCAGCGTGCCACCGATGCCAGGAAGAGGCCAAGTGCACGTGTGGTGCTCCAGACAGGAGGAAGAGGCAGCGAGGAACGTGCCAAGTGCACTGTGAGCATGTGTCTGAATCTCTGACGAAGAAAACGACACTGGAATCTGAATTTTCTGAATTTTTCTGAAAATGCAAAGGAACAGTGCAGCTCAGGTGTTCGACATAATGTTTTTGGCATCTAGGGATTTTTCCTTGAGCTGAAACTTGGTGGAGTGGCTACGCATTGCTCCAGTAGGCTGCATGATTTTTGGTGGAATTTTTGGAGAAGTGTGGATATGAATTTCATCAAATTTGTCAAATCTGGTCCAAACTTGCAGTGAGTGAAATTTGAAATATTTGAAAAGAAGAAGAGTGGATCAAGATGGTTCTGGGTTGTGGGTACTAAAGACAATCCAGGGAAGTTGGTTTGGGATAAAAACTCAAAGGCAAAGTGGTACTTGCTTATAAAATCACTTAGGCTCAAAATAATTGGCAGAAATGTTTTGGGAGATAAAATAATTGAAATAAAATCCAAAACTTGTTTGGACTTGTTGAGACAGAGGATTTAAATTGCTCAATGGTGGAGGGAGGGGTTTTGAGAAGATTTACTATAGGAGACATGGTAAAACCATGGGTGGTTTCAAAAAGAAAGAAGTCCCAAAACTCCTAGGGTTTCTTTTTTTTTAAATAAAAATAAATAAGTTTGAGAGGGTAACAACCAGAAGGAAAAGCTTCCAAAAATTCAACACCAAATTTGACAGGGAAAAGAAAATCCTTGCCAAAGGAAAGGAAGTTTTTAAGAGGAAGGATTTCTGGAAAAGAAATTTTAAATGCCCTCTTTTAAAATCTAACAAAGTTTTTGATGAAAACCAAATTAAAATTTTGGAGTGTCACAACAATGCTCTGCATGGAGCTACTCTAGCTAATTGCTTCCACGTTCAATACATATCTAGATTGATACTTAGAGTCATCTAGATCAGTGTCAAAGATTGCATCAACATAACTCTTTATGACGAACTCTTTATCACCTCCATAACCAAGAAACATTTCCTTAGTCCTCTTTAAGTACCTAAGGATAATTTTGACTGCTGTCCAGTGATCCACTCCTAGATCACTATTGTACCCCCTTGCCAAACTCATAACAAGGCACACAACTGGTCTGGTGCACATCATGGCATACTTTATAGAACCTATGGCTGAGGCATAGGGAGTGACTTTCATTCTCTTTCTATCTTCTGCCGTGGTCGGGTTTTGAGTGTTACTCAACTTTACACCTTTGGAATATAGGCAAGGACTCCTTTGACTGATCCATTTTGAACTCTTCCAAAATCTTGTCAAGGTATGTACTCACTGAAAATCTTATCAAGTGTCTTGATCTATCTCTATAGATTTTGATGCCCAATATGTAAGAAGCTTCACTGAGGTCTTTCATTGAAAAATTCATTATTCAAGTATCCTTTTATGCTATCCAGAAATTCTATATCACTTCCAATCAGCAATATGTCATCCACATATAATATCAAAAATGCTACAGAGCTCCCACTCACTTTCTTGTAAATACATGCTTCACCTCATCAAAGTGTATATTCCAACTCCGAGATGCTTGCACCAGTCCATAGATGGATCGCTGGAGCTTGCACACTTTGTTAGCACCTTTAGGATCGACAAAACCTTCTGGTTGCATCATATACAACTTTTCTTAGAGATATCCATTTAAGGAATGTAGTTTTGACATATCCATTTTCTAGATTTCATAAAATGTGGCAATTGCTAACATGATTCAGACGGACCTAAGCATCACCACAGTTGAGAAAGTCTCATTGTAGTCAACTCCTTGAACTTGTTGAAAACCTTTTACGACAAGTCGAGCTACATAGACAGTAACATTACCATCAGCGTCAGTCTTCTTCTGGAAGATCCATTTATTTTCTATGGGTCGCCGATCTTCGGGAAAATCTACCAAAGTCCACACTTTGTTCTCATACATGGATCCTATATCAGATTTCATGGTCTCAAACCATTTATCGGAATCTGGGATCATCATAGCTTCTTCATAGTTCGTAGGTTTGTCATGGTTAAGTAACATGACTTCTAGAACATGATTGCCACACCACTCTGGGGCAGATCATGCTCTGGTTGACCTAGGAGGTTCTATAGTAACTTGATCTGAAGTTTCATGATCATTATCATTAGCTTCCTCTCTGGTTGGTGTAGTCATCACGGGAACGGATTTCTCGGATGAGCTACTTTCCAAATTGAGAGAAGGTACCATTACATCATCAAGTTCTACTTTCCTCCCACTAACTTCTTTTGAGAGAAACTCCTCTAGAAAGGTTCCATTCTTGGCAACAAAGATCTTGCCTTTGGATCTGTGGTAGAAGGTGTACTCAATTGTTTCCTCAGGGTATCCTATTAAGACGCACTTCTCCGATTTGGGTCCGAGCTTAGCAGGCTAAAGCCTTTTGGCATAAGCATCACATCCCCAAACTTTAAGAAACGATAGCTTAGGTTTATTGCCAAACCACAGGTCATACAGTGTCGTCTCAACGAATTTAGATGGTGCCCTATGTAATGTGAATTGAGCTGTCTCTAATGCACAACCCCAAAACAATAGTGGTAAATCGGTAAGAGACATCATAGATCGCACCATATGTAATAAAGTACGGTTACGACATTCAGACACACCATTACTTTGTGGTGTTCCAGGTGGCGTGAGTTGTGAAACTATTCCACATTGTTTTAAATGAAGGCCAAACTCGTAAATCAAATATTCACCTCCACGATCAGATCGTAGAAACTTTATTTTCTTGTTATGCTGATTCTCCACTTCACACTGAAATTCTTTGGACTTTTCAAATTGTCGGTGTACATAAGTCTGGGCCCTTTTGTACCCCTTACTTGTGCACGGGCAGTTGTAGCCGCACCTGTGGCGAGGCTTGACGGGGCAGTTGAAGGCAAAGTACAAGATGACCAAGGCGGCATCCAAGCCAGTAAACAGAGAGTAGAAGACAAGCTAGACCCCGGCAAGATCCTTGCTAGGGCGGCTTGCGAAGCCCCGGCAAGACCCTTACCGGGACGACTTGCGAAGCACTGACAGGACCACCGCCCTTGAGGTTGAGAACTCTGACACCATCAACAACATCAAGACTAAGACTCAGTGGCACATGCGTAGTAGCATGGAGATCTTTGTGAAGACCGGTGGCATGCAGATCTTCGTGAAGACGAGAAGACGAAGTCCCCGGCAAGGCTCTTGCCATGGATGACCGCGAGGCCCCGGCAAGACTCTTGCAGGGGACGACTGTGAAGCCACCACGAGGCTCGCGCATGACATGGTTCCGCTGCCCTATGACTGTTCTAGAACAGCGACCAACCTACTAACTAGGCAAGCACCTGCGTGGTGGCATGCAGATCTTTGTGAAGATCCTGCCACCGCTCCAGCGCAGCGGCTAGCCAGTCAGCTTGGCGCTGCATGCCACATCATGTTGGATGCGTGTCGAGACGGGGTGAGGCGGCGACGGATAGGACAGGTTTTGTTTCCATCCCTGATAGAGTTAGGGAGCATGTAAGCAGCACATTTAATGCGTGTGTCCTATAACGTTAGTGATAAACATATGCACTGTAGCTACTTTACACCTCCTATGTGCCACTTTGGCGACCCCTTGGACGTATAAAAGGAGGCCCAAGGCGTACTGGAGAAGGATTCAAACTTTTTGGACTAGGCATGCATAGTAGCTAGTCAAAGTCGAAGAACACTAAATATACACTCAAAGCAGGACTAGGGTTTTACGCTTCTCAGCGGCCCGAACCTGGGTAAAAATCCATCGTGTTTATCGCTGGACCTGCTCTTTGCGCGCCCCTCTCTTCTTGCCAACCATAAAAGGGATCCACGTGATCCCATAGGTATCGTTTCCCCGACATCTTCGGCATGCCAGGTAGGAGGGCGAGAGGTGGGGCAAACCTGGTCTAGCAGTTAGCGCGTTAGTTTCCTCATCACCATGGCTCCCAAGAAGAAGACGATCATGGCGATCAGTTCGTCTGGAGCCGATCCGCCTCTGCCAACATGGACGGGCGATCGGGTAGACGCTGGTGGCGGTGGAGATCAAGAGCACCCATGCCATTCTGGTACCAGGAGCCAGGAGAGCGACATCGTCCTCCACAGCCACGACGAAGATCCGCGTGCCGCCGCATCCAAAGACGGAGCCGTGCTACCTACGGTGGTGCGGGGACCTCCAAGGGTAGGAAGACGATGTTGTCGGTGCATGCACCATGGTCCTCCCAGGTCGTGCGCGACGAGCAGTGCCGCAACGTTGGCGACCCAGGGCGTCTCCAGGACAAGAGCCCTCAGCATCACTCTCGAGATGCGCCGGGCCGACATGCACGCCAAGATGTTGGTGAAAACAGTGTGCGGCTGCGGAACCATGATGGACCTCCTTCTAACATATTTAGAAGTCCGAGCACCTCCTATTCCTCATGCTTGTCGCTGCCACCCACGCAAGCGGAGACGTTGGCACGAGCACAACTGCTCCTCTGCCACGGAGAAGCAAGAAGAGTGGAGGGCTGCTATCCAAAGCCTTATTGTCCACGCCAATAAGGATAACCACCAGGAGGCAAGTCCTTCGCGGCGCCAGTCCATTGAGCCGGCACATGCGGACAGTGGGAGGATCGAAGGCGCTGCAACCATGGTGCACTCCCCTCCATCATGGCAGCAGCGGTCGCCAGCTCGTCGGGTCGATGCCCATGACGACATATCCACGGCATCAACTGATCCACGAGCTCGTCGCGACCAACGTCAAGTTCTTCAGGAACGTCTCAAAGAAGACGCTCGAACCACCATCGAGCAGCGACGGTAAGCGCACCATCAATTTGATAGGCGTGTAGGGGCCACTGCATATAGGCCTACGTTGGGGGATTCTGGTGACTTGCCTTATGCAATAACATGTCCAGCATTTCCCCTTGAGCTGCGGCAGCTCCAGTGGCCCACTATCCGCATGTTCAAATCAGAGGTCCCGAAGAAGTACGATGGCAAGACACATCCGTCCGAGTTCCTGAGCATTTACACCATCGCGATGCAAGCTGCCGGGGCTCGGGACGACAAGGTGCTCGCCAACTACTTCCCATTGGTGCTCAAGCCTAACGTTAGGTCGTGGTTGATGCACCTGCCTTAGATTCCATCTCTTCTTGGTCGGAGCTGTGCCACGAGTTTGTTGGCGCCTTTACTGGGGGCCACATAGCTCCTGGCCAGGCAAGTGATTTGCATCTCATCCCCCAGAAGGATGGCGAATGCTTGTGCAAATACATACAAAGGTTCAGCTGTGTGCAGTACAATATCCCAGATGTTCATCCTGCCGCTGTCATCAGTGCATTTCATCAGAACGTGCGCAATCACAAGATGCGTGAAGATTTGGCGATGAACAAGGTTACATATGTTGTCGAGCTTTATGTTCTGGCTAACAGATGTGCTCGAGCTGAAGAAGGAAGGCAGTACCCCGGCGAAGACACCGGCGCGGGATGTGACTCCAGAGATGAAGACGACGTCGCCCCGACAAAGAAGGGTCGACGACTGATACGTCTCTAACGTATCAATAATTTTTTATTGTTCCATGCTATTATATTACCCCTTTTGGATGTTTATGGGCTTTATTCTACACATTTATATCATTTTTGGGACTAACCTACTAACCGGAGGCCCAACCCATATTGCTGTTTTTTTTGCCTATTAAAGTATTTCGAAGAAAAGGAATATCAAACGGAGTCCAAACGGAATGAAACCTTCGGGAGCATTATTTTTGGAACAAATCTGACCCGGAGAGCCTGGAGTGCAAGTCAAGAAAGCTCCGAGGGCCCCACGAGATAGGAGAGCCCCCCTAGGGGCGCGCCCCCCTGTCTCGTGGTCCCCTCGGGCGTCCATCGACGTACTTCTTTCTCCTATATATATCCACGGACCCCGAAAACATCCAGGAGCACCACGAAACACAATTTCCACCGCCGTAACCTTCTGTATCCGCGAGATCCCATCTTGGAGCCTTCACCGGCACTCTGCCGGAGGGGGAATCGATCACGGAGGGCTTCTACATCAACACCATAGCCTCTCCGATGAGTTGTGAGTAGTTTACCACAGACCTATGGGTCCACAGTTATTAGCTAGATGGCTTCTTCTCTCTTTTTGGATCTCAATACACTGGTCTCCCCCTCTCTTGTGGAGATCTATTCGATGTAATCTCTTTTTGCAGTGTGTTTGTCGAGATCCGATGAATTGTGGGTTTATGATCAAGGTTATCTATGAATAATATTGGAATCTTCCCTGAATTCTTTTATGTATGATTGAGTTATCTTTATAAGTCTCTTCGAATTATTAGTTTGGTTTGGCCTACTAGATTGATCTTTCTTGCCATGGGAGAAGTGTTTAGCTTTGGGTTCAATCTTGCGGTGATCTTACCCAGTGACAGAAAGGGTTGCAAGACACGTATTGTATTGTTGCCATCGAGGATAACCAGATGGGTTTTATATCATATTGCATTAGTTTATCCCTCTACATCATGTCATCTTGCTTAATGTGTTGCTCTGTTCTTATGAACTTAATACTCTAGATGCATGCTGGATAGCGGTCGATGTGTGGAGTAATAGTAGTAGATGCAGGCAGGAGTCGATCTACTTGTTATGGACGTGATGCCTATATACATGATCATGCCTAGATAATCTCATAATTATTCGCTTTCCTATCAATTGCTCGACAGTAATTTGTTCACTCACCGTAATACTTATGCTCTCGAGAGAAGCCTCTAGTGAAACCAATGGCCCCCGGTTCTATCTCTTATCATATTTGCTTTCGATCTACTTTTATTTGCATCTTTACTTTCTTGCATCTATATTATAAAATACCGAAAATATATTTATCTTATCATACTATCTCTATCAGATCTCACTTTCATAAGTGACCTTGAAGGGATTGACAACCCCTTTATTGTGTTGGTTGCGAGTTCTCAGTTTGTTTGTGTAGGTGCGTGGGACTTTTGAGGAGCCTCCTACTGGATTGATACCTTGGTTCTCAAAACTGAGGGAAATACTTACGCTACACTTTGCTGCATCACCCTCTCCTCTTCGGGGAAAACCAACGCTAGCTCAAGACGTAGCAACGACGCAACATGAAGCGTAAGGGCAAGACCATGCTTTTCTTCGAGGAATCCGGCAACCCCGGCACGGCCATGAAGGCCAAGATTGATGACCCAGGCAAGGAGATTGCCGAGTGCGATGCCTGCCGGGCTTTGGCGGCTGTCGACAAGCTGGAGGGCTCCGACAAGCAATATTGCAAGATCCCTTGCACCAAAGGCCATGACCTCCAAAACTGCAGGATAATTGAGCAGCTTAAGGAGAGGCAGAGGGCTGAGTACAAAATATGAGACAAACAGAAGGGCCAGGGTGGTGCTGAGGGATCCGACAAGAAGCACAGTGGCCGAGTGGGTCGCCACAGGAAGGATCAATTCGACGGCCTTCCTAGTGAAGATGCCGCTACTCATCTAAACAATTTTGTTGATTTGTGTGATATGCAAAAGAAGAAAGATATGGATAACAATATTGTCAAATTGAAGTTATTTCTGTTTTCACTTAGAGAACGCGCTAAAATTTGGTTTTCGTCTTTTCCCAAAAATAGTATTGATTCTTGGAACAAGTGCAAAGATGCTTTTATCTCTAAGTATTTTCCTCCTGCTAAGGTCATCACTCTTAGGAACGATATTATGAATTTTAAACAACTTGATCATGAGCATGTTTCCCAATCTTGGGAAAGAATGAAATTGATGCTTCACAATTGCCCTACTCATGGTTTGAATTTATGGATGATCATACAAAATTTTTATGCCGGTTTGAACTTTGCCTCTAGAAATCTCTTAGATTCGGCCGCGGGAGGCAAGTTTATGGAAATTATGTTAGGGGATGCTACAAAATTGCTTGATAATATTATGGCTAATTATTCTCAATGGCACACCGAAAGATCTTCTAGTAAAAAATTGCATGCTATAGAAGAAATCAATGTTTTGAGTGGAAAGATGGATGAACTTATGAAGATGTTTGCTACTAAAAATACTCCTCTTGATCCAAATGATATGCCTTTGTATTCCTTGATTTAGAATAATAATGAATCTATGGATGGGAATTTTGTTGGTAGGAATAATTTTGGAAACAATGCTTATAGAGGAAATTTTAATACTAGACCATTCCATTGTAACCCCTCTAATAATTATGGAAATTCCTACAATAATTATTATGGTAATTTTAATAAGACGCCCTCTGATTTTGAGAATAGTGTGAAAGAATTTATGATTTCTCAAAAGAATTTTAATGCCTTGCTTGAAGAAAAATTGCTCAAACTTGATGATTTGGTTAGGAACATTGATAGACTTTCGCTTGATGTTAATTCTCTTAAACTTGGATCTTCTTCTCCTAAACATGATATCAATGAGTCTCTCAAAGTAATGAGAATTTCCATTGACGAGTGCAAGGAAAGAACCGCTAGATTGCATGCTAAAAAAGAAAGCTTCATAAAAGCGTGTTCTTCTAGTCTACATGAAAATAATGACGAGGATCTTAAAGTTATTGATGCATCTCCGATTAGATCTATGTTTTGCAAGATGAATTTTGATGATTATGGGAGTGATGATGAATCAACTTTTCCTAGAAGGCGTCCCAAAAATTCGGAATCTTTAGATCGTGATGTTAAATTTGGTAAAAGAGAGACTGGAGAATCTTCAACTTCTAATATTGAACCTACTATCTCAGATTTCAAGGAATTTGATTATGATAATTGCTCTTTAAAAGGCTGTATTTCCTTGTTGCAATCCGTTGTTAATTCTCCTGATGCTTATAGTCAAAAATAAAGCTTTTACCAAACATATCGTCGATGCTTTGTTGCAATCTTATGATGAAAAACTGAATCTGGAAGTCTCTATACCTAGAAAAATTAATGATGAGTGGGAACCTACTATAAAGATTAGAATTAAAGATTATGAGTGTTTTGCTTTGTGTGATTTGGGTGCTAGTGTTTCCATGATTCCGAAAAGTTTATGTGATATTCTAGGTTTCCATGATCTTGATGATTGCTCTTTAAATTTGCACCTTGCAGATTCCACCATTAAAAAGCCTATGGGAAGGATCAATGATGTTCTTATTGTTTCTAATAGAAATTTGGTGCCCGTAGATTTTATCGTTCTTGATATAGATTGCAATCTTTCTTGCCCTATTATTCTTGGTAGACCTTACCTTAGAATGATTGGTGCGATTATTGATATGAAGGAAGGGAACATTAGATTCCAATTTCCTTTCAAGAAAGGCATGGAGCAATTTCCAAGAAAGAAAGTCAAATTACCTTATGAATCTATCATGCGTGCTACTTATGAATCAAGTGCCAAAGATGGCACTAGTTAGATCTATCCTTGCTTTTATGCCTAGCTAGGGGCGTTAAACGATAGCGCTAGTTGGGAGGCAACCCAATTTTTCTTTATGTTTTTTTTGCTTTTGCTCCTGTTTAGGAATAAATCTTGCATCTACTCTCTGTTTAGATGTGTTTTTATCTTTTAATTAGTGTTTGTGCCAAGTAGAACCTATAGGATAAACTATGATGATAGTTGATTTGATTCTGCTGAAAAACAGAAACTTTGTGCTCACGAGAAAAAATTCAATAAATCACAGAAACGTGCTTTTGCATTGATTCTTTTTTCTTCTGATCAATAGATAAATTGTCCAGTACGGCCTATTTTGGTAGGATTTTTTTAGAGTTCCAGAAGTTTGCGTTAGTTACAGATTGCTACAGACTGTTCTGTTTTTGACAGATTCTGTTTTTCGTGTGTTGTTTGCTTATTTCAATGCACCTATGGCTAATAAATTAGTTTTTAAACCATAAGGAAGTTGGAATAAAGTAGTTTTAACACCAAAATAAATAAAGAATGAGTTCATTTCATTACCTTATGTGGTGGTTTTGTTTTCTTTGACTAACGGAGCTTATAAGATTTCCTGTTGAGTTTTGTGTTGTGAAGTTTTCAAGTTTTGGCTAAAGCCTTTATGGACTATGGAATAAATGGTGGCAAGATCCTAAGCTTGGGGATGCCCATGGCACCCCAAGATATTTAAGAGCAGCCAAAAGCCTAAGCTTGGGGATGCCCCGGGAAGGCATCCCCGATTTCGTCTTCGTTCATTGGTAACTTTACTTGGAGCTATATTTTTATTCGCCACATGATATGTGTTTGCTTGGAAAATCGTGTATTATATTAGTCTTTGCTTGTTAGTTTACCACAATCATCCTTGCTGTAACACACCTTTTTGGAGAAGCCTATTTGATTAGAATTTGCTAGAATACTCTATGTGCTTCACTTATATCTTTTGAGCTTGATAGTTTTTGCTCTAGTGCTTCACTTATATCTTTTAGAGCACGACGGTGGTGTCTTAATTTTGAAGAAATTGCTAGTCTCTCATGCTTCACTTATATCATTTTGAGAGTCTTTTAGAACAGCATGGTATTTGCTATGATCATAAAGTTGGTCCTAGAATGATGAGCATCCAAGTTGGGTGTAATAAAAACTATCATAGGAAGTGAATTGGATGCTATGATCAACTTGATACTTGATAATTGTTTTGAGATATGGAGGTAGTAATATTAAAGTCATGCTAGTTGGGTGATTATGAAGAATGCTTGTGTTGAAGTTTGTGATTCCCGTAGCATGCACGTATGGTGAACCGCTTTGTGATGAAGTTGGAGCACAATTTTATTTATTGATTGTCTTCCTTATGAGTGGCAGTCGGGGACGAGCGATGGTCTTTTCCTACCAATCTATCCCCCTAGGAGCATGCGCGTAGTGCTTTGATTTTTGATGACTTCTAAATTTTTGCAACAAGTATATGAGTTCTTTTGATTAATGTTGAGTCCATGGATTATACGCACCCTTTCACCCTTCCACCATTGCTAGCCTCTCTTGTGCCGCGCAATTTTCGCTGGTACCATATACCCACCATACTCCTTCCTCAAAACAGCCACCATACCTACCTATTATGGCATTTCCATAGCCATTCCGAGATATATTGCCATGCAACTTTCCACTGTTCCGTTCATATGACACACATTACTTTTGTCATATTGCTCCTTGCATGATCATGTAGTTGACATCGTATTTGTGGCAAGGCTACCTCCATAATTTTCATACATGTCGCTCTTGAGTCATTGCATATCCCGGTACACCGCCGGAGGCATTCATATAGAGTCATATTTTGTTCTAGCTTTGAGTTGTAAATCCATAAAAGTGTGATGATCTTCATTATTAGAGCATTGTCCTCGTGAGGAAAGGATGATGAAGGCTATGATTCCCCCACAAGTCGGGATGAGACTTCAGACTTTACAAAAAGAAAAAAAAGAAAAAAAAAGAGAAAGGCCGAAAAAAAGAAAAAGGCCAAAGAAAGGAAAAAAAGAAGAGAAAAAGAAAAAGAAAAAAAAATAAAATGAGAGAAAAAGAGAGAAGGGACAATGCTACTATCTCTTTTTCCACACTTGTGCTTCAAAATAGCACCATGATCTTCATGATAGAGAGTCTCATATGTTGTCACTTTCATATACTAGTGGGAATTTTTCATTATAGAACTTGGCTTGTATATTCCAATGATGGGCTTCCTCAAAAGTGCCCTAGGTCTTCGTGAGCAAGCGAGTTGGATGCACACCCGCTTAGTTTCTTTTGTTGAGATTTCATATATTCATAGCTCTAGTGCATCTGTTGCATGGAAATCCCTACTCACTCACATTGATATCTATTAATGGGCATCTCCATAGTCTGTTAATACGCCTAGTTGATGTGAGTCTATCTTCTCCTTTTTGTCTTCTCCACAACCACCATTCTATTCCACATATAGTGCTATGTCCATGGCTCATGCTCATGTATTGCGTGAAAGTTGAAAGAGTTTGAAATTATTAAAGTATGAAACAATTGTTTGGCTCGTCATCGGGGTTGTGCATGATTAAATACTTTGTGTGATAAAGATAGAGCAATAGCCAGACTATATGATTTTGTAGGGATAACTTTCTTTAGCCATGTTATTTTGAGAAGACATGATTACCTTGATTAGTATGCTTGAAGTATTACTATTTCTTATGTCTTTATGAATTTTTATTTTGTATTTTTTGGATCTGAACATTCATGCCACAATAAAAGAAAATTACATTATGAATTATGCTAGGTAGCATTCCACATAAAAAATTCTCTTTTTATCATTTACCTACTCGAGGACGAGCAGGAATTAAGCTTGGGGATGCTTGATACGTCTCCAACGTATCTATAATTTTTGATTGTTCCATGCTATTATATTACCCCTTTTGGATGTTTATGGGCTTTATTCTACACATTTATGTCATTTTTGGGACTAACCTACTAACCGGAGGCCCAACCCATATTGCTGTTTTTTTGCCTATTTCAGTATTTCGAAGAAAAGGAATATCAAACGGAGTTCAAATGGAATGAAACCTTCGGGAGCGTTATTTTTGGAACAAATCTCATCCCGAGAGCCTGGAGTGAAAGTCAAGAAGGCTCCTAGGGCCCCACGAGATAGGAGGGCGCGCCCCCCTAGGGGCGCGCCAGCCTGTCTCGTGGGCCCCTCGGGCATCCACCTACGTACTTCTTTCTCCTATATATATCCACGGACCCCGAAAACATCTAGGAGCACCACGAAACACAATTTCCACCGTCGTAACCTTCTGTATCCGCGAGATCCCGTCTTGGAGCCTTCGCCGACACTCTGCCGGAGGGGGAACCGATCATGGAGGGCTTCTACATCAACACCATAGCCTCTCCGAGGAGTTGTGAGTAGTTTACCACAGACCTACGGGTCCATAGTTATTAGCTAGATGGGTTCTTCTCTCTTTTTGGATCTCAATACAATGTTCTCCCCCTCTCTTGTGGAGATCTATTCGATGTAATCTCTTTTTGCGGTGTGTTTGTCGAGATCCGATGAATTTTGGGTTTATGATCACATTTATCTATGAATAATATTTGAATCTTCTCTGAATTCTTTTATGTATGATTGAGTTATCTTTACAAGTCTCTTCGAATTATCAGTTTGGTTTGGCCTACTAGATTGATCTTTCTTGCAACGGGAGAAGTGTTTAGCTTTGGGTTCAATCTTGCGGTGATCTTACCCAGTGATAGAAAGGGTTGCAAGATACGTATTGTATTGTTGCCATCAAGGATAACAAGATGGGGTTTATATCATATTGCATGAGTTTATCCCTCTACATCATGTCATCTTGCTTAATGCGTTGCTCTGTTCTTATGAACTTAATACTCTAGATGCATGCTGGATAGCGGTCGATGTGTGGAGTAATAGTAGTAGATGCAGGCACGAGTTGGTCTACTTGTTATGGACGTGATGCCTATATACGTGATCATGCCTGGATAATCTCATAATTATTCTCTTTTCTATCAATTGCTCGACAGTAATTTGTTCACCCACCATAATACTTATGCTCTCGAGAGAAGCCTCTAGTGAAACCTATGGCCCCCGGGTCTATCTCTTATCATATTTGCTTTCAATCTACTTTTATTTGCATCTTTACTTTCTTGCATCTATATTATAAAATACCAAAAATATATTTATCTTATCATACTATCTCTATCAGATCTCACTTTCGTAAGTGACCGTGAAGGGATTGACAACCCCTTTATTGCGTTGGTTGTGAGTTCTCAGTTTTTTTGTGTAGGTGCGTGGGACTTTTGAGGAGCCTCCTACTGGATTGGTACCTTGGTTCTCAAAACTAAGGGAAATACTTACGCTACACTTTGCTGCATCACCCTTGTCAGTGTCAAAACCGGCGGATCTCGGGTAGGGGGTCCCGAACTGTGTGTCTAGGCGGATGGTAACAGGAGACAAAGGACACGATGTTTTTACCCAGGTTCGGGCCCTTTCGATGGAGGTAACACCCTACTCCTGCTTGATTAATATTGATGATATGGGTAGTACAAGAGTAGATCTACCATGAGATCAAAGAAGCTAAACCCTAGAAGCTAGCCTATGGTATGATTGTTGTTCGTCCAACGGACTAAACCTCTCCGATTTATATAGACACCGGAGACGGCTAGGGTTACACAGAGTCGGTTACAATGGGGGGAGATCTACATATCGTATCGCCAAGCTTGCCTTCCACGCCAAGGAAAGTCCTATCCGGACACGGGACGAAGTCTTCAATCTTGTATCTTCATAGTCCGGGAGTCCGGTCAAAGGTCATAGTCCGGCCATCCGGACACCCCCTAATCCAGGACTCCCTCAGTAGCCCCTGAACCAGGCTTCAATGACGATGAGTCCGGCGTGCAAATTGTCTTCGACATTGCAAGGCGGGTTCCTCCTCCGAATACTTCATAGAAGATGTTGAACACAAGGATAGTGTCCGGCTCTGCAAAATAGTTTCCACATACCACCGTAGAGAGAATAATATTCGCACAAATCTAATCTGCTGACGTATTCTGTAGCCTGACATCATGCCATAGCCAAGCCTTTATTCGACTCATTTTACTGTCCCACCTCGGCGTGTTTAGCGAGGCGGTTTTCTTGGCACGTCATGTCAAAGCAGAGATCGTGTCCCCTTATTCCGGGATTCTCATCAATACGGGCGTGGGTAACCCAACCGCGCCATTAATCGTGGCGCTTGGGAGATAAGCAAGTTTTACTAGGCTGGTGGGGGCACATAGTTTCGGCCGCCTATATAAGGGGATAACAATCCACCCTTTCCATCTACGCCTTCCTCCTCCTTCGCTTATCCATTCCTGCGCACTCGAGCTCCAGTGCCAAGTCCACACTTCCCACCTCAACCTTCTCCAATCATGTCCGGAGCGGGAGGCAAGTGGATGGCCTCCTCCGTTACGGAGGGGCAAATCAAGAAGCTGAGGTAAGCCGGATACTTGTCCAATGACATCGCGCACCGGCTCCCAGATGAGGGGCAGCTCATCCCCACCCCCAGGCCCCATGAGAGGGTCGTGTTTCTCCCCCATTTCCTCCACGGACTGGGCTTTCCTCTTCACCCATTTGTCCGGGGGCTCATGTTCTATTATGGCCTGGACTTCCACGATCTGGCCCCGAACTTCATCCTCAACATCTCGGCGTTTATCGTCATGTGTGAGGTCTTCCTCCGCATCCAGCCCCACTTCGGCTTATGGCTGAAGACCTTCAATGTCAAGCCGAAGTTTGTGGGCGGCCAACAAGCGGAGTGCGGAGGCGCCATGGTGGGCAAGATGGCCAACGTCACATGGCTCGAGGGCTCCTTTGTGGAAACCATCAAAGGGTGGCAATCGGGGTGGTTCTACATCACCGAGCCGCGCGACCCTGTATGGGCAGCGGCCCCCGAGCTCCGATCTGGCATTCCCACACAGCTCACCTCATGGAAAGAGACGTGCCTGTCATGGGGTAATCCAGAAGAGGCGACTGGACTCCAAACCTATGTCCAGAACCTGATGGACAAGAAGGTCAAACTCGTCAACATAGTCCAGGTCATGCTCTTCCGCCGGATCCTCCCGTGTTAACGGCGGGCTTTTAATCTGTGGGAATTCGACCCGGCCCAACACCAAACTCTGTCCAGGCTCTTCGACACAACGCATGAAGATGCTTGGAAGGTGCTTTTCAAGAGCTCCAAGGTCCACCCTCCCACTATCGAGGATCGCGGATTCTGCGCGAAGCGCCAAGCCAGCGTGGTAAGCTTAGTTTACCCATTGTAGGGTATTTGTTTTTCATAGTTTAACTCTATGCGGGATCTAAACTCCTATTCCTTTAACAGGACTGGCAGAAGAAGGCCGGACAGATCGACTGTCCAGCTCCTTTGCCTGAAAACCCAGCAGACACCTGCTTGACGAAGCTGCTGGTCCCGGCACCCCACGTGGTGCCGGAGAAGAAGGCCAAGAAGAAGGCCACAGGAACTCGAAGGAGCTCCCGGCGACTGGTGGTGTCGGACTCATCGCCCGACGACCCCGAAGCACACTCCTCCTCTGAAGACGAGGAGGAGGAAGAAGAAGCCTCTCCCCCTCCAACGGGGGGAGGAAAGAAAAGGTAGGCCGCCCCAACTAGGGAGGCCAGAGGGTCCAAGAAGGGGAAGACCCTTCTTCCGGACTACGCCTCCGACGCTGAAGACGGCGGAGAGGAGTGGCCATCCAGGGCCAAGCCCCTGGCAAAATCGTAAGTATCCGGTTACCAGAATAACTCACGGTATTCCTTTATTGCACAGTACCTTCTGACGCCGAATATAATCATGCAGTCCGCCCAAGGCTCAGCTCGACGATTCGTCGAGTGGCTCCCTGGACTCGTCGGACATGAATAGTATTTCACTCCCGACGGCTTCCTCCCCCCGCCCTACGGACGAAGCCGAGGCGGAGTCCCGAAAGGGGCTGAGCCAGGAGGAGGTGGTCCTGGAGGCGCAGCAAGGCGACCTCTTGGACTCCAGGCCCGAAGGGGATAAAACCCTGGAGGGATCTAAGTCCTGCCCTGGGCCGGACACCGCACCGGAACCTTAAGTGGTTCTGGAGTCCAGCAGGCGGCCCCTTCGCAAGAAGGGCAAGCCTACGACGCCGGCGGCTCCGTCCAACCAGAGGCACCGGACAATTTGCTGGAGGTGCTTAACGGCGCCTCCATCGACGAGGAGCACCGCACTATTACGAGTGCGGTGATCGAGAAGGTTCAGTCCGCCAAGAGTGGGCTGACAAAAGCCTATGCCAGCCTTCTAACAGGCTTTGAGGTATGTATTTAAAACATGTAAAAATGTTACCGCATAGATAGTAGCCCCTGATGCTCAGTTTGGTGTTCGGAAAGAAAAGCCGGACTGAGGATCTAAAAAGATATACGCAGGAGTCTAACAGAAATATGTCAATATGGGAATGCAGGCTACGCTGCTGACCTCTGCCGCACCGACTACGGAGGTCGATGCATTGAAGCAGAGCCTCGAGCGGTCCGAGAACGAGCTTGGCCTTGCCAAGAAGCAGCTCGAGGACAAGGAAGGTAGGTAGTGCCTTATGTAAATATATATATAAATACCTGGTTGCAAATAATGATAGGACCAATGTGAATGTTATAGGGGCCACAACCGAGGTGGCGACCCTGAAGGAAGTGCTGTCCAAGGCCGAAGATAATGCGGCCATGGAGCACACCGAGCGAGAGAAACAAGAGGCGCGGGTGGCGGAGGTGCGGCAAGAGCTCGATGCTCTCGTGAAGAAGCACGAGAGCTTAGAGCTTGACTCAAAGACGCGAGAGTCCGAGCTTGCCTCGGCACTTGAAAGCGCCAAGTCTGCCAAGGCTGAAGCCCAAAAAGACCTCCAGGAGATTGAGGCGATGAAAAAGATAGCGGCGGGTAAGGCATTCTTTATGCAAAGCAAGCATGTGAAAGTGAATTACGTGTTACTTACCCGAATCCGGAGCTCTCCAGGTGCATTCGCAGATCTGCCCTGCAGTGTGTCCGACGCCGCCGCATTCTACCGAGCCGAAGAAGGGAGATCGACGGAGAAGGTGTTCTGGTCCCAGTATGCTGAGGCCGGACGCCCGATGCCCTTGAGTGACCAGCTGAAGCAGCTGGTCGAGCTCCATAAGTTGGCCGAACAGGCCATGAAGGGCCTTATAGGCCGGCTATGGCCTGGGGAGGTCCTGCCTGAGAGCTACTTCGGGCTGGTGCGGTGGCTGGTGGATGCCTGTCCACGGCTTGAAATCATCAAGCGCTCCGTATGCATCGAAGGCGCCCGTAGAGCTTTTGCCCGTGCTAAAGTGCCAAGTGCACTAGGGCAAGCTGGATGCTAAGAAGCTGGTGACAGAAGGGCCACCGGAGGGGAAGGAGCATCGCAGGCACGAGATGTATTATGAAGGCGTCTTGAAGGGTGCCCGCCTTGTGGCGAATGAATGTACCAGGGATGTAATTTTTGAGTAAACTCGCTCGTGTTTATCCAATGCGCTGAAAATTTGTTCATATGCACTAAGCAACGCTTTTGGAATTTAAAAAGTTACCTTCTGTACGGCCATTTATTAAATCTGAGAGATGCAAGTCGTCGGCTTCTACCCCCATGCCACGAGTGCTGGGGTGTTCGGGATAAACCTGAGCGCTCTTGTTCCCATTCTTGGGTCCGTCGAGGGAGGCGCTCAACACAACGAACAAGGAAATCGGGCTTATAATGCTTTATCACTCTCACTTAGCCATAGAATTCTATAATTTTAAGTTTCGGCGAAGCCCCTAGTATTCGGAAGACCGAGTTCGGGGCGCTATCCACGCCTAGGCCGGACAAAGCCAACTCCTCGCTCTAAGTGGCATAAGTCTTTAAGGACTCGAAACACCTCTGGAACAGCGACCGGCTCTCGCCCTATCATGACGGTCAGTTTTAGCTTTCTCTACTGAGGTGTTAACCAGCTCAACTGTGGCACAATCGCAGTAGTTCTCCCAGCGCTACCTTAGCCGATATAGCGGAACGTAAGGTACCAAAACATGGGAGCCGAGCAAACCCAACTATTGACCCAAGACATGATTCGTAGCCAATGCATATAATGCTATAAGTTTTGGGTGCCGCACTCATGAGAGTGTTCGGTCTTCTCACACCGTATTTTGGGGAACTTAAGCCCCTGGTGTATTGGCCGTACCAAAGTGTACGGTTGCATAATGTCATAGCTGAACATGTGTACATAAAAAAATGAATACAATAATAGACAAGAGCTATGTATTGTTTATTAGAGGGCTGCTATGAAAGCAGAACAATACGAATAGTGCGATAGGCAAGAGATGGGATTATTTGACATGCCCCCCTCCAAGGTCAAGCTGCGAGAATTTAAGTAAGACTAGTATTTAGCTCGTTATAGAGACCACCTGGACGTTCGACGTGGCTTGCTATCTCCCTGGCTGTTGCATCGTGTGTTCAGCGATTGTATTGCCGGACAGGTCTTCCGAATAGTAGAGTCTTGAAAGTAAAAAGAAAAATCACAAAAATCGGGAGCCCCTAGTGCGGTTGAGCCGCATTCTGGGCATGCCGTGGTTGTGCCCCTCCCCTTATGCCCACAGTATTTCCAGAGCATAATTATGTACACGTGGTACTGGTTTCGCAATCTCGCGAGGGCTGGGGTTGGGGCCGCAATGCTATGCTAGCTCGGAACGTGCCAGACGGTCTTGTTGTAGGTTACTCCGGGTGCGCTTGACAGTGTCCGGACGCTTAATAGCCGGACTGGAGAATTGCCTTGAGAGGCTACTTTGTACTTCCGCCGCGAGGGCCGCCGTGTGCTCCTTTGTTCGGAGAGAGCGTTCGGTGTTTCCATTGACTGTAATGACTCCGCGAGGGCCTGGCATCTTGAGCTTGATATATGCGTAGTGCGGCACCGCGTTGAACTTTGCAAATGCGGTTCGTCTAAGCAGGGCGTGATAGCCACTGAGGAACGGGACTATGTCGAATATTAACTCCTCGTTTCGGAAATTATCCGGGGATCTGAAGACCACTTCGAGTGTAACTAAGCCTGTACAGCTGGCCTCTACACCTGGTATGACGCCTTTAAAGGTCGTCTTTGTGTGTTTAATCCTCGAGGGATCTATGCCCATTTTCCGCACTCTATCCTGATAGAGCAGGTGCAGGCTGTTGCCGCCGTCCATGAGGACTCTAGCAAGGTGAAATCCGTCAATGATTGGGTCTAGGACCAATGCGGCGAATCCATCGTGACGAATGCTAGTGGGGTGGTCCCTTCGATCAAAAGTGATCGGGCAGGAGGACCAAGGGTTGAACTTTGGGGCGACTGGCTCCAACGCATATACGTCCCTGAGCGCACACTTCCGTTCCCTTTTGGGGATGTGGGTTGCGTATATCATGTTCACCGTCCGCACTTGTGGGGGAAAGCCCTTCTGTCCTCTGTTGTTCGGCGGCCGGGGCTCCTCCTCGTCATCGCTATTCAGCCCCTTGTCTCTATTTTCGGCACTTAACTTGCCTGCCTGCTTGAACACCCAACAATCCCGTGTTCGGGGGTGCCGTGTATCTGGCACGAGCGATTGAGTATCTGGTCTAAACTGGACGGGCCCGGAGTATTTCTTTTGAATGGCTTTTTCCGCTGGCCGGGTTTAGAGCCTCTGAATCCGGCATTAACTACCGTATCCTCAGTGTTGTCGCCGTTAATGCGGCGTTTGTGCTTGTTGCAATGTGACCTGCCATTGTTTTCCTTGGTATCCGAATTACCAAGGGTCTTGGTCATGTTATTGCTATGAGCTAGCCAGCTGTCTTCTCCTGCGCAAAAGCGGGTCATGAGTGTCGTGAGGGCTCCCATGGATTTCGGCTTTTCCTGTCCTAGGTTCCGGGCAAGCCATTCGTCTCGGATGTTATGCTTGAAGGCTGCGAGGGCCTCTGCATCCGGACAAGTCGACTATTTGATTTTTCTTGGTTAGGTACCCAGCATTGTATGGCCGATTCCTCTGGCTGCTGAATTATGTGGCTTAAGTCATCGGCGTCTGGTGGTCGCACATAGGTGCCCAGGAAATTGTCAAGGAATGCGGATTCCAGGTCCTCCCAGCAACCAATTGACTCTGCTGGCAAGCTGTTAAGCCAATGCCGAGCCGGTCCTTTAAGCTTGAGTGGGAGGTATTTGATAGCGTGTAGATCATCACCACGGGCCATGTGGATATGAAGGAAATAATCCTCGATCCATACCGCAGGATCTGTTGTGCCATCGTATGATTCGATGTTTACGGGTTTAAAACCCTCGGGGATTTGATGATCCATTACTTCATCTGTGAAGCATGGTGGGTGTGCGACGCCTCTGTACTGGGCTATATCACGACGTAGCTCGGATGAGCTTTGACTGTTGTGTTTGGCCTGGCCGTATTTGCCATATCCGGCGTGACAGTTATCGTCACGTGTCATGGGGCGCCCACGCGATCCGTAGATCGATCTTGTTTTCCTTACCTTGTCCTCCAATATGTCTCACAGGTCTGGCGCGTTTCCCCGTGCCTTGGTACTTTTTGAGCGGTGCCGGGGTGCGGCTTGAGTTGAGGGCCGAAAGGCCTCTCTGTCGTGGCCACGGGGTGGCCGATCGGCCGCATCATACGCTGGTGATGTTGGTTTAGTTGCTTCCTCCTCTAGTTCGGGTAGCAGCCTGCGCTTTGGGTAGCTCTTGGAGGGGCGTTCGAGTTTGTACTCTTCGGCAGCGAGGACTTCCGTCCATCTGTCGGCTAGCAAGTCTTGGTCAGCTCTAAGCTGCTACTGTTTTCTCTTGAGGCTGCTTGCCGTGGCCATGAGCCTGCGTTTGAAACGCTCTTGTTCGACGGGGTCCTCAGGCACGACAAATTCGTCGTCGTCGAGGCTTGCTTCGTCTTCAGAGGGAGGCATGTAATTATCGTACTCGACCTCTCTGTCTGCCGCTCTCTCATGAGGGCTGGCTTCTCCATCCTCCTGTGCTGAATCCTGCTGGAGGGGGTTGTCTTCGGCACTGTGCGGGGTGTTATTGTCTCTGGTGCTGGACTCACCGTTTTTGCTTTGGCGGGATTTAGAGCGGCGCCGCTGACGCCGGCACTTAGGCTGTTTCTTGGAGGGGTCATCGTCCGTTGTTCCATTGCCATCCCCTTCTTTTGGGGTGTCCACCATGTATATGTCGTATGACGAGGTGGCTTTCTAGTGCCCTATAGGCACTGGTTCTTGGTCGTCTCCTTAATCGGCGTCCATACCGTTGATGTCTTCGGAGTCGAAGTCGAGCATGTCGGTTAAATCATCGACAGTGGCTACGAAGTGGGTGGTGGGTGGGCTTCAAATTTCTTCGTCGTCCGCATCCCAACCCTGCTGACCATAGTCCGGCCAGGGCTCTCCTGATAAAGGGAGAGACTTTAGTGAATTCAGGATGTCGCCAAAGGGCGAGTGTTGAAAGATGTCCGCAGCGATGAACTCCATGATCGGAGCGCAATTGGGTTCGATCGGGAGGGGTGCGGAAGATTCAGAGTCCGGAAAGGAGTCCGGCACGTTGGAGTCACAAGCTCCGCGAAGGACGAGATTGGTGCTCGACTCGATCGCCGTAGAGATTGCCGCCCCCGAGGCGGCGTCCAGCCACCCATCCTCGACCGGCACAGTCGGCTCCGAGCTAAGGGTCGGAGCGGACACCTGAGCGGCGTTCTGAGCCCTGTCCGACGGCAGAGCTAGATCATGCCCATCATGACAGTGCGGCGCCCTTGGCTGTGGCTCGAATCCGTCGAAGATCAAGTCTCCGCGGATGTCAGCCGTGTAGTTTAAAATTCCAAATCTGACCTAATGGCCAGGGGCGTAGCTTTTGATCTGCTCCAGATGGCCAAGTGAATTGGCCCGCAATGCAAAGCCGCCGAATACGAAGATCTGTCCGGGGAGAAAAGTCTCACCCTGGACCGCGTAGTGGTTGATGATTGAAGAAGCCATCGGGCCTAAAGGTGACGACACAGAGGAACTCTCAATGAAAGCACCAATGTCGGTGTCAAAACCGGCGGATCTCGGGTAGGGGGTCCTGAACTGTGCGTCTAGGTGGATGGTAACAGGAGACAAGGGACACGATGTTTTTACCCAGATTCGGGCCCTCTCGATGGAGGTAAAACCCTACTCCTGCTTGATTAATATTGATGATATGGGTAGTACAAGAGTAGATCTACCACGAGATCAGAGAGGCTAAACCCTAGAAGATAGCCTATGGTATGATTGTTGTTCATCCTAGGGACTAAACCTCTCCGGTTTATATAGACACCGGAGAGGGCTAGGGTTACACAGAGTCAGTTACAATGGGAGGAGATTTACATATCGTATCGCCAAGCTTGCCTTCCACGCCAAGGAAAGTCCTATCCGGACACGGGACGAAGTCTTCAATCTTGTATCTTCATAGTCCGGGAGTATGGCCAAAGGTCATGGTCCGGCCATCCGGACACCCCCTAATACAGGACTCCCTTCAACCCTCTCCTCTTCGGGGAAAACCAACGCTAGCTCAAGACGTAGCAATGACGCAACATGAAGCGTAAGGGCAAGACCATGCTTTCCTTCGAGGAATCCGGCATCCCCGGCACCGCCATGAAGGCCAAGGTTGATGACCCAGGCAAGGAGATTGCCGAGTGCTATGCCTGTTGGGCTTTGGCGGCTGCCGACAAGCTGGAGGGCTCCGACAAGCAATATTGCAAGATCCATTGCACCAAAGGCCATGACCTCCAAAACTGCAGGAAAATTGAGCAGCTTATGGAGAGGCAGAGGGCTGAGTACAAAAGATGAGACAAACAGAAGGGCCAGGGTGGTGCCGAGGGATCCGGCAAGAAGCACGGTGGCCGAGGGGGTCGCTGCAGGAAGGACAAGCAACAAGAGAGGCCTTCTCGAGGCCATGACAAGAAAGAGGGAGATGATGATCATGACGATGATGACGAGTCCAGCGAGCACGAGTTTCAGAAAGCCACGGAAATCATGTGCATTGATGGAGGCGCCTCGTTGCATTCTTCTTGCCGCCAACTTAAACAGTGGGCACGTGAGATTAATGCGATGGAGCCAACGATCGATTCCCGGAAGCCACTGAAATGGTCCAACACGCCTATCATTTTTGACGCCGAGGATCACCCTGATCACACAACTGTGGTCGGGTGCTTGCCATTGTTGGTTTCACCAACAATTCACAACCTCAAAGTGACAAGAATGCTAGTGGATGGTGGGGCTGGTTTGAACTTGATCTCGCCCAAGGTGATCAAGAGGTTGCAAATTCCTGATAGAGATCTCGAAGAAATGGGCATGTTTCAAGGGATCAATCCCGGGAGAAGCCAGCCTAAGAGAAGATCGTTTTTGATGTCGCTGAAATCCCGTTGTTGTATAACGGGATCCTTGGCCATCCATCACTAGCCAAGTTTATGGTAGCGTCACACTATGCCTACAACACGCTGAAGATGCTCGACCCGATGAGCATCATCAATGTTGGCTCCGACAAGAAAGATGCGCTCATCTGCGCCGACCAACTCTATCAAGAGGAAGTTGCAGCACCTACTGCCAAAACACTTGCTCCTCCACTGGAGCCCCCTAGGGGAAGAAGACCGGCAAGGCCTCAGTCACCAGCAAGACCTCAACCACCGGCAAGACTTCTGGCCCCGGCAAGGCCTCTTGCACCCACTTTGGCAAACGCGCCTCCTCAGAGTGTTGCATTCCCGATGAGGATGGGCCAAGGAAGAGCAAGAAATCCAAGGAAGCACCACCAGAAACCAAGAAGGTGCCCGTCAAGGAGGATAGCACGGGCGGAGCTTTTACCATAAGCTCCACCCTTGACAACAAATAGGAAAGCGTGCTTGTCGCCTTCCTGCGGGTGAATGTAGATGTGTTTGCATGGCAATCATCTGACATCCCTGGCGTTCCCAGGGAGGTGATTGAGCACCACCTTGTTGTCTGTCCTCATGCGCGGCCCGTCAAGCAAAAGGTCAAGAAGCAAGCTTCGGAGCAGCAAGAGTTCATCATTGAAGAGATTAGGAAGTTGTAAGCGGAAGGCTTGGTCAGAGGAGCACTCCCCCCAACATGGTTGGCCAATCTAGTGGTGGTGCATAAGGAAAATGGGAAATGGAGGATTTGCATTGATTACAGATATCAATAAAGCTTGTCCAAAGGATCCTTTCCCTTTGCCGCGCATTCACCAGATAGTCGACTCCACTGCCGGGTGTGACCTGCTGTCGTTCCTCGATGCCTACTCAGGGTACCACCAAATCTTCATGACAAAGGAAGAAGAAGATAAGACCGCATTTATCACCTCATGTGGTATGTATTTTTTATACGGATGCCTTTTGGGTTAAAAAGCGTTGGTTCAATGTTTGCTCGAGCAGTCCAAATTGGTTTTGAGCCCCAGCTACATAGAAATATGGAAGCTTATATGGACGACATAGTGGTCAAAACCAAGGACAAAGCAACAATCATGCAAGATCTAGAAGAAACATTTGCAAATTTGCACAAGATCAATCTCAAGCTCAACCCTGAGAAGTGTGTGTTAGGTGTCCCATCTGGCAAACTTCTCGAGTTCTTTGTGTCTCAACGTGGAATCAAAGCAAATCCCAACAAGATCAAGGCGATTGAGTAGATTGAGGTGCCAGGACGAGTCAAGGACGTGCGTAGGCTTGCTCGCTGCATTGTTGCACTGAGTAGGTTCATCTCCAAATCTACCGAGCGCGCCCTGCCCTTTTTTAGGATCTTGTAAAAGGCAGGTCCAATGAAATGGACTCCGAAAGTGGAGGCAGCACTGCAAGATTTGAAGACGTACCTCTCCTCTACGCCAATACTAGTCGCACCTAGACCGCAGGAGCCGTTGCTACTATATCTAGCAGCAACGGATCAAGTGGGCAGTGCTGCACTAGTAGCATAGAGAGAAGTTGAAGAAGAAGTAGCGGTAGCGGCAAGGCTGTCAGATGATGAGCCGGAGCCTTCGCCGGTAGGGTCTAGTGCCAGCAAGGAAGGACCCCAAGCAGGGTCTGATGCCGGCAAGGCAGGACCCTCGACAGAGTCTGGTACCGGCAAGACAGGATCTGCGCGATCAAGCGATGTAATACAGAAGAAGAAGTGATGCAGCACCCAGTCTACTTTTTCAGCTCCCTCTTGCAGGGGGCTAGATCAAGATACACTGGTGTACAAAAGTTGCTCTTCGGCCTTCTTAAGGCCTCGAGGAAGCTGCGTCATTATTTTCAAGCACATGAGATCATTGTCGTCACTCTCTTCTCATTGCAAAGGATCTTGCACAACCTAGATGCAACCAGAAGGATTGTGGAGTGGGTGTTGGAACTGTCAAGCTTTGGACTCAGGTTTGGAAGCACTTAGACAATTCAGAGTAGAGCCTTGGCGGAGTTCATTGTAGAATGGACCTCAACGCCTGACAAAGAAATCTAAGAGACCACTCTCCCCGGCAAGGAAATGAGCCGTGACTGGATTATGTACTTTGACGGGCCTTTCTCGCTGCAAGGCACCAGTGCTGGTGTGCTGCTTGTCATTGCCATTGGAGAGCGCCTCAAGTATGTAATCTAGATGCTCTTCCCCCGGGAGAGATCAACAAACAACACTGCAGAGTATGAGGGACTTCTTTCGGTCTCAGGATCACGGCAGACCTTGGAATCAGGAAGCTCATCGTCAGAGGTGATTCACAGCTTGTCGTCAAGCAAGTTAACAAAGATTATCAGAGCCTGTTGATGGAAGCCTATGTAGATGAATTTAGAAAGTTGGAGGAGCGTTTTGACGGTCTGCAAACAGAGCATGTTCCTCGAGCAGAGAACATCATTGCCGATGACCTGTCAAAACATGTTGCCCTTAAGTTACCTGTGGAACTAGGGACATTTGTGCTCCGATTGACTCAGCCATCCACTGAACCATCGGCATGACATAATAAGTGAAGGAAGTCAGGCCCCGTCAAGTACTTTCCCGCTGAGCTCCCAAGAGCCACCGACAAGGATGTTGTCGTGGACTCCAAGCTTGCCGGGGAGCAGCATGCTCCGACAGGGCCTCAAGCCCCTGCCGTGGAGATAACTACCCCCACGGCAGAGGACATGCCTTTAGTCCTTGCCGTCGAGCCTCAGGCCCCAGCATGGGCACGTCATACTGTTCAGTTCCTCCAAACAGGGGAACTCCTTGAAGAACATGAAGAAGCAGAGAAAGTAGCCCTTCGGTCTAGCAAGTACCAATTTGTAGACAATGTCTTGTACAGGAAGGGACCGAACAACGTGAAATTGAAGTGAATTCCTCAGGAGGACGGACTGGAGCTGTTGGCAGATATACATGGAGGCATATGTGGCTCTCACATAGGATCAAGAGCCCTTGCCGGCAAAGAGTTCCGGCAAGGTTTCTTTTGTCCCACTGCTCTCCAGGATGCAACTGCACTAGTAAACAAGTGTGAAGCGTGCCAGTTCCATTCAAAGAAGCTTCATCAGCCAGCTCAAGCTCTTCAGACGATCCCTCTTTCCTAGCTATTTTTGGTCTGGGGGCTCGACATACTGGGCCCCTTTCCCCGTGCTGTCGGGGGCTTTGAGCACTTGTACATTGCAATCGACAAGTTCACAAAGTGGCCAGAAGTGGATGCAGTGAGAAAGGTGACAATGCAATCATCCGTCAAGTTCTTTAAAGGACTAGCTAGTTTGTCGTTTTGATGTGCCAAACAGAGTCATCACCGACAATGACACACAGTTCACAAGCCACACCTTCATGCCGTACATCCAGGACCTTGGCAACAAAGTATGTTTTGCTTCTGTTGCTCATCCAAGGAGCAATGATCAGGCAGAAAGGGCAAATGTTGAAGTGTTGCAGGGCCTCAACACAAGAACTTTCCACAGGCTGCACAAATGCGGAAGACGCTGGATTGATGAGTTGCCAACGGTTCTTTGGTCAATAAGGATGACACCAAATCGAGCCACCGGCAAGATGCCCTTCTCCCTGGTATACTGGGAAGAAATAGTTCTCCCCAGAGAACTCACATACGGGTCACCCCGAGTGCTCGCTTATGATGAGCAGGAGCAAGAGCAATTGCACCAAGATGATGCTAGGCTCCTTGAGGAAGATCATCTTCAGGATGTTGTGCGAGCCGCGTGCTACCAGCAAGCCTTGCGCCGCTGCCATAGCCGCAAGGTTCATGCCCGAAGCCTTGAGGAAGGCGACCTTGTTCTTTGGTGCACTCAATACGCCAAGAATTACAACAAGTGGACACCAAAGTGGGAAGGCCCTTATTAGGTAATACGAGTCACCAGGCTCAGCGCAGTCTGCCTGGAAACTGAAGATGGTATTCTAGTGAGTAACTCCTGGAATATCGAACATCTTCACAAGTTTTACCCATAAGGCACGGTTGCCGGGACCCCCGGCAACCCCCTTTTGTACTAGCCTTGCCGGCAAGGCATATAACCCTATGTACAGAGCCAGGCACAGACCTTGTGCGCAGTTGAATAACCTTGAGTATGTATAGTTCTTGTTGATTTCCATGTTTATGTATATATATATATACATACACACACACACAACAGATCAAGTGGCTGCGCTAAGAGCAGCAAGGTGTCCTACCGGCAGCGACACCCCAACAGGTTGCTAAGGACCCGTTCCTCAATGTGCTCGCAACAAGGGTGTGGGCGCCAGCAAGCCTTTCTAAATGAGCGTAGGGTGTATGCCATACAAAGAGGGATCAAACAGGGAGATATTATGCATTCAATTCAAAACACAGCAAGTTATATTACATTGGTGGTTGCCGCGGTTCTAACTTAAGATAAAATCATCTTGGGCACGAGTTCACATCGGCAACAAGAAGTGAACAAGGTAGTCCCGATGCTAGCCTTCCAACCTTTTGACTCCGTCAACCCTGCTGATGATAGGTGCAACAAGCTCTTCAAGCGCCTTGAGGTCCGCGTCCTCTAGAAAGCTCTCAAACGCATTGGTGAAGTCGACGCCAGCGTTCTAGTATGCCACCTTGGTGAGCACTTTGAGAAGTACACCCCGGCAAAGTTTCCGGGCCTCGTTGGCCAGATGGGTTGCTCGGTAGGAGTGGAGCAGCATCAGAGCGTCAAGGATGCGCTCGAAGAACATGGCCAGCCTCGTGCTCTGGGTCACCCACTCCTCGTGGGAAACCTGAAGCTCGGCATGCCCATGTGAAAGCACAAGTGCTCCCTAGGTGGTTTTGGTAATTAATGACAACATATCTCTTGTTGGACTAACACTTTTATCTAGTATGTTTCAGATAAGTTCAACAATGGAGTGGCATGGACTAAAGGATGTGGGAACTCCTTCAAGATGCTAAGGACAAAGGATTGGCTAAAGCTTCAAGCTCAAGACTCTTCATTTTACATTTTAGTGATCCAAGATCACATTAAGTCTATAGGAAAATCCAATACTATCAAGAAGGGATGAGGTGTTTCTTAATGAGTTTCTTGCTCCATAGTGCTTAGTCATATGCTCAAATACCCTCAACTACTTTCCCACATCCACATATGACCTAAACCTAAAGACAAAATCGGTCACACAGATTCTTTCTATCCGGCGCCACCGAGTTCAAATGTCGTAGCCACTGCCACAAACTCTAGGCAAATCGGTCTCACCGATAGGGATCTCGGTCTCACCGAGATGGGATTGTAATCTCTCTGTGTATGTCCATTATCAAAATCGGTCTCACCGAGTTTGTTTAATCGGTACTACCGAGATTACAATGCAAACTCTCTGGTTAACTTATTACCAAGATCGGTCCTACCGAGGTTGAGTAATCGGTCCCACCGAGTTTGCCTGACCAACTATCTGGTTAGCTAATTACCAAAATCGGTCTCACCGAGTTTGTGTAATCGGTCTCACCGAGATTACGTTATGCCCTAACCCTAACCATATCGGTCCTACCGAGTTTCATTTCGGTCCCACATAAAATCCTAACGGTCACTAGGTTTACTAAATCAGTCTGACCGAGTTTGTTGATTCGGTCCCACCGAGATTGGTAAATTGTTTGTAACGGTTAGATTTTGTGTGGAGGCTATATATACCCCTCCACCTCCTCTTCATTCGTGGAGAGAGCCATCAGAATGAACCTACACTTCCAGTATCCTATTTCTGAGAGAGAACTACATACTCATGTGTTGAGGCCAAGATATTCCATTCCTACCATATGAATCTTGATCTCTAACCTTCCCCAAGTTGCTTTCCACTAAAATCTTCTTTCCACCCGATCCAAATCCCATGAGAGAGAGTTGAGTGTTGGGGAGACTATAATTTGAAGCACAAGACCAAGGAGTTCATCATCAACGCACCATTTGTTACTTCTTGGAGAGTGGTGTCTCCTAGATTGGCTAGGTGTCACTTGGGAGCCTCCGACAAGATTGTGGAGTTGAACCAAGGAGTTTGTAAGGGCAAGGAGATCGCCTACTTCGTGAAGATCTACCGCTAGTGAGGCAAGTCCTTCGTGGGCGACGGCCATGGTGGGATAGACAAGGTTTCTTCTTCGTGGACCCTTCTTGGGTGGAGCCCTCCATGGACTCGCGCAGCCATTACCCTTCCTGGGTTGAAGTCTCCATCAACGTGGATGTATGATAGCACCTCCTATCGGAACCACGCCAAAAACATCTGTGTCTCCAATTGCGTTTGAATCCTCCAAAACCCTTCCCTTTACATTCTTGCAAGTTGCATGCTTTACTTTCTGCTGCTCATATACTCTTTGCATGCTTGCTTGCTATATGTTGTGAATGTTAAATTTGTGCTTAAACTCCACTTAAACTTAAAGAAGTTAGAAACTGCAACTTTGGTACTTAGTGTCTAATCACCCCCCTCTAGACACCTCTTCTCAAGGTCCTACAAGTGGTATCAGAGCATTGGTCTCCATTGCCTTTGTTTAATCACCATTGGAGGAAGATGGATGAGTCTACTTTGGGGAGTCTTAGACATAGAGTGCCTATTCTTGATGGAGAGTACTTTCATGAGTGGAAAAATGAGATGCTTGTAATTTTCAATCAATATAATTTGAACAAGTACATTGCTAGTCCTTGTGCACCTTATGTTGATCCTATGCACCCTACCCTTGATGAGTCTATTGACATGATTAGGAATGTTAGAACTGTTAATCTTATCACTAGAGGCTTGCCTAGAAACTTGGTTCGAAAACTGCCTACTCTTGAATGTGCCTACACTATATGGAAATTCCTGATTATTCTTTGAAAAATCTTGATGAAATTCTTCATAAGTCTATTGCTTTGAGTAAGATGAATACTAGTGATCCTATGTTTGGTGATCGTCTATTTGAACTTACAAACCTTATGCGTGCCAAAGGAAATGTTGGAATTATTAGCGATATCATTTCCGAAGCTACTAGAATTCATAGAGGAGATTATTGTCAATCTCATACTAATGAATCACTCTCACTAGGAATTGATCCACCACATGACAATGTTGAACATGGATACTATGATGAGGATGATGATGATGACTTTGATCTTGATGATGCAATGAGACATTTTGGTCTTATGGCAAATCTTCGGGGATATATGGCAGGTGGAAAGGAATGGGTTCTTGATAGTGGATGTACCGATCACATGACCGGAGATAAAGACATGTTTCGCGAGCTTGCTGAAAATGATAGTCCTCGAAAGTATGTCACTTTCGGTGACAACTCAAACGGTAAGGTGGTTGGCCTCGTTAAGGTGGCCATCTCACATGATAGCTCCATTCAGAATGTTATGCTCATTGAGTCTCTTGGCTACAACTTACTTTCAGTATCTAGACTTGCTGATTTTGGTTTCAATGTCCTATTTACTGAAGTAGATTGCCAAGTGTTTCGTAGAGACAATCATAAAATGATCTTTACCGGTATACGTAGAGGTGATCTATACATTGTTGATTTCACTAAAAAGGCTCAACCTAAAACTTGCTTCATTGCTAAATCCTCAAAAGGTTGGTCATGGCATAGACGACTAGGTCACGTTGGCATGAGAAACCTTGACAAGCTTATTAAAGGAAATCATATCCTTGGTGTTAACGATGTCATATTTGATAAGGATAGACTCTGCAGTGCTTGTCAACCAGGTAAACAGGTTGGAGGAAGGCATCCCATGAAGAACATCATGACCACAGGGACGCCACTCGAGCTACTTCACATGGATCTTTTTGGTCCCAACTCTTACAAGAGTCTCAGTGGAAATTCTTTTGGTCTAGTTATAGTTGATGATTTTTCAAGATTTATGTGGGTGTTCTTTCTCGATGATAAATCGCAGGTCCAAAAGATCTTCAAAAACTTCGCTAGGAAGGCCCAAAATCAATTTGAAGTGAAGATCAAGAAGGTTCGCAGGGACAATGGAACGGAGTTGAAGAACGCAAATGTGGACACCTTTCTTGACGAAGAAGGGATTTCACACGAGTTCTCGGCTACGTACACACCTCAACAAAATGGAGTTGTTGAGAGGAAGAACCGGACGCTCATCGAAATGGCGAGAACGATGCTTGATGAGTACAAGACACCGAAGCACTTTTGGGCAGAAGCGGTTGAGACAGCTTGTCATGCAACAAATCGCTTGTATCTGCACAAGCTACTCGGCAAGACGGCATACGAGCTCCTCACTGGTAACAAACCCCAAGTTGGATACTTTCGAGTATTCGGCTCAAAGTGCTACATTCTTGATAAGCATCATCGTTCTAAATTTGCTCCTAAGTCTCATGAAGGTTTCCTACTAGGTTATGGCTCCAACTCTCACACTTATCGTGTCTACAACAATTTCACTCGAAAGGTTGAAGAGACGGTAGATGTGAAGTTTGATGAATCTAACGGCTCGCAAGTAGAGAAATTGCCAGTTGATGTAGGAGACAAAGATCCTTCGGAAGCAATCCAAGACTTATCTATTGGCAAGGTCCGTCCAACGGAGGTGAAGGAGAGTACATCGTCCGTCCAAGTGGAAGCTTCTACATCACGACAAGGTGAACCAAGAATTGATACGGAAGCATCCACAAGTGGGACACACCAAGATGAAGAAAATGAGGAAGTGCATCAAGATGAACATCAACAACCTCCTTCTCCACCACGACAAGAGTACGACAACGCCAACAATGAAGAAGGCGAAGAAGAAGAACAAGATGAAGAAGAATTTCGACCAAGATCCAAGCAAAAGCTTTCACGAGTTCGAGTAAGAATTGCTAAAGACCATCCCGTCGAGCAAATCTACAATGATATTCAAACAGGGAGAATCACTCGCTCTAAAACACGTTTAGCTAACTTTTGTGAAAACTATTCTTTCATCTCTAGCATTGAACCTATGAAGGTTGAAGAAGCATTGGAAGATCCGGATTGGATAAATGCTATGGATGAAGAGCTACACAACTTTGAGAGGAACCAAGTTTGGACATTGGTTGAGAAGCCTGACAACAACCACAACATCATCGGTACCAAATGGGTGTTTCGTAACAAGCAAGATGAAGATGGACAAGTAGTTTGCAACAAAGCACGTCTCATCGCCCAAGGCTACACACAAGTCGAAGGTATGTACTATGGTGAGACTTATGCTCCCGTTGCTAGACTTGAGTCCATTCGCGTCTTACTTGCCTATGCTAATCACCATGATATCACCTTGTACCAAATGGACATTAAAAGTGCTTTTCTAAATGGTGAAATAGAGGAGGAAGTTTATGTTAAACAACCGCCCGGCTTTATCAATCTTAAGAAACCAAATCATGTTTACAAACTTCGCAAAGCCCTTTATGGTCTTAAACAAGCTCCTAGAGCGTGGTATAAATGCTTGACCAAGTTCCTTATAGAAAAAGGCTGTGAAATTGGGAAGATTGATTCTACTCTTTTTACTAAAAGGGTTAATGGAGAACTCTTTGTATGCCAAATTTATGTTGATGATATTATATTTGGTTCAACTAACCCTCATTTTAGTGAAAAGTTTGGGAAGCTTATGTCGGAGAAGTTTGAGATGTCTATTATGAGTGAACTCAAATTCTTTCTTGGGTTGCAAATCAAGCAAACTAAGTAAGGTACTTTTGTCTCTCAAACAAAGTACACTAAGGATTTGTTCAGAAATTCAATATGCAAGAATGCAAAGGTATGCCTACACCCATGCCTACTAGTGGACATCTTGACTTGACCAAAGATGATGAACCGGTTGATCAAAAGGTTTATCGCTATATGATTGGATCATTGTTATATCTATGTGCTTCACGTCCTGATATTATGCTAAGTGTGTGCATGTGTGCACGATATCAAGCTGCTCCTAAAAAATGTCTTCTTAAGGCCGTGAAAAGGATAGTGAGATACTTAATCCATACATCAAATGTTGGCATTTGGTATCCCAAGAGGGCCTCTTTTGATCTTGTTGGCTACTCCAATTCGGACTATGCCGGAGACAAGGTTGATAGAAAGTCCACTTCGGGTACTTGTCAATTTCTTGGTAGATCGCTTGTATCTTGGTCCTCCAAGAAACAAAACTTGGTATCCTTATCCACAGCCGAAGCGGAATACATTGCCGCTGGTTCATGTTGTGCTCAATTACTTTGGATGACCCAAACTCTTAAAGATTATTGGATATATGTGAAACATGTTCCATTGCTTTGTGACAATGAAAGTGCTATCAAAATTGGTCATAATCCTGTGCAACATTCTCAAACTAAGCATATTGAAGTTCATCATCATTTCATTCGAGATCATGTTGCTAAGGGTGACATTGATCTTAAGCATGCTCGCACCGAAAAGCAATTAGCGGATATATTCACTAAACCTCTTGATGAGAAAGTGTTTTGTAGGTTGAGAGGAGAATTGAACATCATTGATGCTTCAAACTTGGAGTAGACACTCCATTGGATACATGCAAGACATGAGCTTATGACTAATCCTTGATATTTCTCTTATGATGAACATCTTATATCTTGGACATATTTGCATCTTGCATGTTATCTAACCCATGTCGATACTTGGTTGGATCAAATTCCATGAGATTGTAACCTACTCACATCTTGAGCTATCTCTACATCACCAAGTCTCTATACAAAGGTGGTTGAAGACAAGGAAGCACGAAACCATTCAAACATATCCTTTGACAAATTCCATGTTAAGCTTCATGATTGTCATTTTTGGATACACAAGTGCTTTTCCTTGCAAGAACTAACCCATGTAGGTAGATGGACTCAAATTTAAAGTGGTGCTCCCAACTCTTGGCTACATCAACCTAGAGCAACCCACACAAGTTTAACTACATGATCAACACCACCAACCAAGGTATGTTATTCCATCTTAGAGAAGCTTTACTCCGAGTCATGAGCTAAAGCAACTCGACAAGATGTGAATACATCAAGATGCTTAAACGAAAAATGGTAATCCCATTTTGAGCTTAAACGATGAGTATGACCTATGATCAAGTGATCTCACTTGACTCCTACGTCAATATACTCTAACATAGGTGACTTTGTCGCCGACCATCTCTAGATGAAGTTCTCTTGTGTTCTTTTCTGTGTTTTTGCATCTGTCTCATGCATATTTGTTTCCCTTTTTATCAAAAAAAAACTTCATCTAGATTTCTTTCTTTTCTGTTTGTTCAACATTTGCTGCATCAAATTCATTGCATATCATTTAGTAAATTCCTTGCAAATCTTTGTGAGATCCTACTAGTCTAGTGAGATGAGGTGACAAGTGTTTTCTCTGCGACGAACTCGGTTCCACCGATTAGTTATTTTTGGTCCAACCGAATTCTTTTGGTACAACCGAAGCATACCACTCGGTGCCACCGATTTCCCACAGGAAAAATAGTTTGCCACTAATTCTGTGTTTCTTCTGATCCAGCTCCACTCAATGAATCTTGTCCTCTACAAGCATCACAATTTTATCCAGTGCTTTGTGTTGTGACTCGAGGACCAAACCCATTCACAACAAATTCCAGAAAACCCTTCTTGGAAATTGATGTCAAAGGGGGAGAGAGAGACCACATCAAAGCTTATCACTTAGAGAGATCACATCCAAGCTCATCTCTTCCAAAGGGAGAGAGAATATCACTTCCACAGGGGGAGAGAAAGAGATCTCCAGGGGGAGAGAATACTCAACTAGAAAGTATTTCTCCAGGATCCCAGATGCTCGGTGTTCAAGAGGAGAGATTTCACATGTCTTATTGAGGGGAAAAGACATGTTCATATATGCTTATTTATATTAGCTTGCATTAGCTCTGTTCATTTATATCTTTTAGCTCTGTTTTTCTGTTCCCTATCTTCTCCCAGTATCCCATGCTACATTCAGGGGGAGCAAGGCATCTAAGGGAAAGAAATCATTTAAATTCATTGCATATCTTTACTCTTGGGGACATGTCTAATCCAATGTGGTACTTAGTACTCACTCTCTACATGTCATCCCAGTCTTGGTATTCTTGTGGTTTCTTCTGTTTGCTCTGGCTAGTAGATGTACCTGTGTTATATAACCTTGTTTATGCAGGTTCATTCCATCCTAAGCCAACTCAAGACTACAAGGTAAGTATATGCATCACAATCATGTGTATGAGGAATTCTTGCTGATGTACATACTATTTGCAAGAAGGACTGATGAGCATGAAGATATTTTCTTTATATTCTTTGCTCTGATGCATATGGCCAAGATACATGTAACTCATTGCCTACTCTATCACGGTTATGCTCTCGCATGCTTCTATATTCCATATTCACATGTTTGCATACATGTAGGGGGAGCCTATGCTTGTTACATGTCTTTCCAAAGCTTTACTTGCTATTCTTTATATCCTTATCTAAAGCTTTGATGTATGTTGTCATCAATTACCAAAAAAGGGGAGATTGAAAGCACAAGTGCTCCCTAGGTGGTTTTGGTAATTAATGACAACATATCTCTTGTTAGACTAACACTTTTATCTAGTATGTTTCAGATAAGTTCAACAATGGAGTGGCATGGACTAAAGGATGTGGGAACTCCTTCAAGATGCTAAGGACAAAGGATTGGCTAAAGCTTCAAGCTCAAGACTCTTCATTTTACATTTTAGTGATCCAAGATCACACTGAGTCTATAGGAAAAGCCAATACTATCAAGAAGGGATGAGGTGTTGCTTAATGAGTTTCTTGCTCCACAGTGCTTAGTGGTATGCTCAAATACCCTCAACTACTTTCCCACATCCATATATGACCTAAATCTAAAGCCAAAATCGGTCACACCGATTCTTTCCATCCGGCGCCACCGAGTTCAAATGTCATAGCCACTGCCACAAACCCTAGGCAAATCGGTCTCACCGATAGGGATCTCGGTCTCACTGAGATGGGATTGTAATATCTCTGTGTATGTCCATTATCAAAATCGGTCTCACCGAGTTTGTTTAATCGGTACTACCGAGATTACAATGCAAACTCTCTGGTTAACTTATTACCAAGATTGGTCCTACCAAGGTTGAGTAATCGGTCCCACTGAGTTTTCTTGACCAACTCTCTGGTGAGCTAATTACCAAAATCGGTCTCACCGAGTTTATGTAATCGGTCTCACCGAGATTACGTTATGCCCTAACCCTAACCATATCGGTCCTACCGAGTTGCATTTCGGTCCCACCGAAAATCCTAACGGTCACTAGGTTTACTAAATCGGTCTGACCGAGTTTGTTGATTTTGTCCCACCGAGATTGGTAAATTGTGTGTAATGGTTAGATTTTGTGTGGAGGCTATATATACCCCTCCACCTCCTCTTCATTCGTGGAGAGAGCCATCAGAATGAACCTACACTTCCAGTATCCTATTTCTGAGAGAGAACTACCTACTCATGTGTTGAGGCCAAGATATTCCATTCCTACCATATGAATCTGGATCTCTAGCCTTCCCCAAGTTGCTTTCCACTCAAATCTTATTTCCACCAGATCTGAATCCTATGAGAGAGAGTTGAGTGTTGGGGAGACTATCATTTGAAGCACAAGAGCAAGGAGTTCATCATCAACGCACCATTTGTTACTTCTTGGAGAGTGGTGTCTCCTAGATTGGCTAGGTGTCACTTGGGAGCCTCCGACAAGATTGTGGAGTTGAACCAAGGAGTTTGTAAAGGCAAGGAGATCGCCTACTTCATGAAGATCTACCGCTAGTGAGACAAGTCCTTCGTGGGCGACGGCCATGGTGGGATAGACAAGGTTGCTTCTTCGTGGACCCTTCTTGGGTGGAGCCCTCCGTGGACTCGCACAGCCATTACCCTTCGTGGGTTGAAGTTTCCATCAACGTGGATGTACGATAGCACCACCTATTGGAACCACGCCAAAAACATCTATGTCTCCAATTGCGTTTGAATCCTCCAAAACCCTTCCCTTTACATTCTCGCAAGTTGCATGCTTTACGTTCCGCTGCTCATATACTCTTTTCATGCTTGCTTGCTATATGTTGTGAATGTTAAATTTGTGCTTAAACTCCACTTAAACTTAAAGAAGTTAAAAAATGCAACTTTCGTACTTAGTGTCTAATCACCCCCCTCTAGACACCTCTTCTCAAGGTCCTACACCATGATGGAAAGTTGCGTGGTGAGCCTCTCCACAACATTAACGAGGCACTCGGTCTAGATCTTCGCGCCATGCACATAGTCATTGTGGGTGTCGGCATCACTCTTAAGCAGCAGCCTCTCACTCTGGAGGTCCTTGGCCACGGCCTTTTCACAGGCCCTGCTATCCTTAAGGTGTTGGGGATCGTTGTACAAATTAAAAATTTTCTATGCATCACCAAGATCAATCTATGGAGTAACTAGAAATGAGAGAGAGGGGAGTGCATCTTCATACCCTTGAAGATCGCGAGACGGAAGCGTTACAAGAACGCGGATGAAGGAGTCGTACTCGAAACGATTCAGATCGCGGTGGATTCCGATCTTAGCGCCGAACAATGGCACCTCGGTGTTCAACACACGTGCAGCCCGTTGACGTCTCCCACGCCTTTATCCAGCAAGGAGGAGGGAGAGGTTGAGGAAGAAGGGCTCCAACAGCAGCACGACGGCATGGTGGTGATGGAGTGGCAGTACTCCGGCAGGGCTTTGCCAAGCTCTTACGGAGGAGGAGAGGTGTTGGGGAGGGGAGGGGCTGCGCCTTGGATGTATTTCTGCAGCCCTCCCCTCGCCCCTCTATTTATAGGAGAAGGGGGAAGGGGGGCCGACCCCGCTAGATGGGATCTAGATGGGGGCGGCGGCAAAGGGAGGAGGGGGCTTGCCCCCAAGCAAGGGAGGAGCCCCCCTTAGGGTTCCCCCCAACCCTAGGTGCATGGGCCCTAGGGGGGTGGCGCCCAGCCCTCCAAGGGGCTGGTTCCCTTCCCTCTACAGCCGATTAGGCCCTCCAAGACAGGTGGCCCCTCCCGGTGGATCCCCCCAACTCCTCCGGTGGCCCCAGTACAATATCGGTATGCCCCCGAACATTTCCGGTGACCGTATGGCAACTTCCCATATATAAATCTTCACCTCCGGACCATTCTGGAACTCCTCGTGTCATCCGGGATCTCATCCGGGACTCCGAACAACATTCATTAATCACATACAAATCTTCTGTAAGTGCATGTAGTGCCACCCCTAGTTGGTTTTGGAGTATTGACGACAAAGTTGCTTGAGGGACTAATGCGTTTGTGAGAATTGCAGGATAACGCAGGTAGTGTCCCTCATTGATTCGATTTACCTACCGGAGATGACCCCTAAAAATGTATGAAGACATTGACGACAATGGTGGTATGTGAAGATATTCACATTGAAGACTATGACATGAGAAGACAATGAGTGAAGACTATGGAGCGCGAAGACTGTGTTGTTTCGTTGTTTCCTTTTCCTCTTTGTTGAGTCATAGGAACCACCGTACTGTTAAGTGGGGTCCAAGTGAACAAAGTCAGAATGACTAAAGTGATGCTCAACACAAATCCTATGTCTTCGAGTGAAGACAATGAGAGCAAATCTTATCCAGAGCTGGATGAGTCAGCTTTGCTTGTAACCCAAGTAAAGTTGCCGTGTGTGTTTGAAATCTGACCGTTGGAACACGTGTCAGTTCCTTAGTGACCCAGGGTCATTTCGGACATATCAGGTCGGGTTGCCTTGTGGCTATAAATAGCCCACCCCCTACACCATAAATTGGTGGCTGCTCAGAGTTAGTTTATGGCTTTTGTCGTTTGAGAGCAACCCACCTCGAAGCCTTTGAGAGAGAGAAATCCTTGCGAGGACAAAGCCCAAACACCCAGAGCCAAAGAGTGTTAGGCATCACTGAAGTCTTTCTGTCTGTGTGACCTGAAGACTTATTACACTTGAGGACTGTGTATCCTCCAGCCGGTTAGGCGTCGCGTTCTGAGCATCCAAGAGTCATTGTGGATCGCCGGTGAACGAAGTCTGTGAAGGTTCGGAAGTCTACCTTGAAGACTTACCAGAGTGATTGGGCGAGGACTGTGTGTCCTTAGCTCAAGGGGAATAAGGTGAAGACGCGGTCTTCTGAGTTGAATCTCAGCCTCCCTAACCAGATGTACAGTTGTCACAGCAACTGGAACTGGTCCAACAAATCCTGTGTCTTCAACAAGTGACTGGTTCTATCCTCTAACTCCCTTTACCTTAAGTTTGTCTTCGTGAAGTCATTGCCTGTTTGTCATACCTGTTTGACTTCATTGCTTGACTGTTATTGTTGATTGGCTTCATACTATCTTCCATCCTGATCCTTACTACCAAGCTGCTATTAGTCTTTGTACTTTCACATTATTGCATACTTGACTATGGCTTGCTTGTTGTAGTTTATCTTCCGCTGCATATCAATTAGGTCATTTCTATTGTTTGTCTTCGAAACTTCCATGTTTTGAAGACTTTGATAAAAATTGCCTATTCACCCCCCCTCTAGTCGATAACTAGCACTTTCAATTGGTATCAGAGCAAGGTACTCCCTTGTTCTGTGTGATTCGGTTTAACCACCTAGAGTTTAGCTATGTCGACTACAAGATTGAGGAATATATCTTGCCCCACCTTTGACAGTCATGAGTATCCTCGGTGGAAAGCCATCATGAAGAAGCGACTCATGGCTATGGATAGCGAACTGTGGACTGTTACTGAGATTGGTCTTACCGATCTATGCAAGATGGCAGAGGCCGATGACATTCGCAAGTACACTCTACTGAACCTCACAGCAAAGGATGTCATCTGCTCCTGTCTGTCCCGAAATCAGTTCAGGAGCGTCATGCACCTCAATCATGCGAAGCTAATTTGTGACCGGCTTTCTGAGGTCTATGAAGGTCATCTTAATCGTCATGATCCTTGGCTTGATGACTACAAGGAGTCTCTTAAAGAGATGACCTTTCCACCTGAATCATCTTCATCTTCACCATGCCTCATGGCAGGGGGTGCTAAGATAACTGAATGCTACCTCTCTGAAACTAGTGATGATGAATCATGTGATGAATTTGGCCCCAGCTATGTCAAACTTGCTTCCCTTGCCACTAAACAACAACGAGCCTTGGAAAAGGTTCAAAACATGCTTAGTAAGAGCGATGATATGTTGGGTGAAGAAATGGATCAGTCAAAAGCATTGGCTGAGAGTCTTCAGAGACTTCATTCCAAGTTTGACGCCCTTCAAGATCAACATAATGCTCTCTTGTCTGATCACGAGAAGCTTTCTTCTGAATGTCTTCAAAGAAAGCAAGATCTTTAAAAGATAAGAGTGGACTATGGAGATCTTCAGAAGGAGCGCGATTCATTACTTGCTCAACAAATCAGCGTTACACAGGATGGATTTGAACCACCATGTCTAAAATGCATTGAGCGTGATAACGCTACCTCTGTTGCTGAATGTTCCACTGCTGCTGCTGTTGCATTGTCTTCAACTACTGATGTGGAAACTAACCCCTCTACGGAGGATACCACTACTATTGCTGATGAAAATGCTAGGTTGAAGACATTGCTTGAAACAGGGATGTATAAAAGTCTGAAAGGACATCAGACACTTTGTGATGTCCTCAAAAAGCAGATTTTGAACCGGAACCCTAGGAAAGAGGGTGTCGGGTTCGAGAGGAAAATGAATGCTGATGGTTCCTACTGGAAGCCTGAGCAGTATCCCAAAACCACATGGGTTGCTGCAAAGGAACCTTCAGTGGATCCATCCACCTTATCTGGCTTTACCTGTGCTAATCCTATTATCATTAATGAATCCTTTGATGCAAACTATAAACTATTCAAAAATCAGAATGGTGAAGTGTTTGCCAGGTATATTGGTACTAACTGCAGGAATGGGCCACCTATGAAGAAGATCTGGGTCCCCAAAAGCTGTCTTGAGAATCTTCAAGTGAATGTCATCATGACACCACCAGGGAAGAAGACAAATCCCAGACCTATGGCGTCATATGGTACAAAGGCTTCATACAGGACTCACCTGAGTCACCCTAATGCCAATGTTTTGCAAGGAAATCATACTCAGAGTTATGAATATGAGCGTGTGTCCTCAAACTGCTATGTTCATAGAACTAAGAACTTTTCTGCTTATTCATATGAGTATCATTCATCTCCTGCAAGGCTATTTGCTAGGGCTTCAAAGCCAAAGTTCTCAGATGCTGCACTTAGACTCATTGCTTCTAAGCCACCCCTCAAGATGTGGGTGGTGAAGAAGAATGAACTCTCTTTTGCAGAATATGGTCTCCAGCCAGCAATCAAAGGCGTCCGATGCTATTGCCGGGGACCTAAAACACATTAAGGGACACATGATAAAATGACTTACTATGTCTTTCACATATGCATCGCTTACCTGTCATACTGTGTGTTCTAACCTTGACCTAAGCTGTGATAATCCTTGTGTACATCAAATGCTTATGCTTGACAACATACTTTGTGAAGCCTATCCTCCTAACTGCACTGTAGGGTATGACACCTCATGCTTCAAAATGGACTATGGACAGCGGATGCACTAATCATATGACTGGTGATCGAAGTCTTCTCATGGACTCAACCTTACGTCCATCCGACAAGAGTCACATCACATTTGCTGACACTGGTAAAAGCAAGGTATTGGGTCTAGGTAGAGTTGCAATCTCAAAGGATCAACACATGGATAAAGTGATGCTTGTTGAATCCCTTGGGTTCAACTTAATGTCTGTCTCAATGCTTTGTGACTTGAACATGATTGTGCTATTCGGAAAATATCGTGCCTCGTACTAATGGAATCTGACAAGTCTCTAGTCTTTGAAGGGTTTCGGAAAGATGATCTATACATGGTAGATTTCTCAGCAGGTCCACAGCTTGCGGTATGTCTTCTTGCAAAAGCTTCAGAATGCTGGCTCTAGCATCGGAGGCTGGGGCATGCTGGCATGAGGAACTTACACACACTCGTCAAGAAGAAGCATGTCATAGGCATCAAGGGTGTCAAGTTCAAGAAAGATCATTTGTGTGGTGCCTGCGAAGCTGGAAAGATGACTAGGGCAAAGCACCCCTCGAAGACAATCATGACAACATCTCAACCCTTCGAGCTGTTAGACATGGACTTATTTGGCCCTACTCACTACTCTACCCTCACAACAACAACTTGTCTCTATGGCTTCGTCATTGTTGATGACTACTCAAGATATACATGGGTGCACATAATTCTCTACAAGACTGAAGTACAAGATGTCTTCAGACGCTTCGCCAATCAAGCCATGAACAATTATGGCGTCAAGATCAAGCATATCAGAAGTGATAACGGCACTGAATTCAAGAACACCGGGCTTGATCTTTATCTTGATACAATGGGAATCACTCATGAGTTTTCTGCTCCATACACACCACAGCAAAATGGCATTATAGAGAGCAAGAACAGAACCCTCATTGAGATGGCTCGAACAATGCTCGACGAGTACAAGACACCAAGAAAGTTCTCAACCGTGTTTACATCCACAAGCTTCTGAGCAAAACATCCTATGAGCTCCTTACTGGCAAGAAGCCAAATGTCAGCTACTTCAGAGTCTTTGGTGCTAGGTGCTGGATCAAGGATCCTGATCACAAGTCAAAATTTGCACCTAAAGCTCATGAAGGCTTCATGCTCGGTTATGGAAAGGACTCACACTCTTACAGAGTCTTCGACCTCTATCACTACAAAATCGTTGAAACTGTGGATGTGCGATTTGATGAAACCAATGGTTCACGAAGAGAGCTCCTGCCAAGTACACTTGATGAAGCTCCGTCCAGCGAATCAATCAAGCTGATGGGAACAGGTGAAATCATGCCCTCTGAAGCACAGCCTGAAGAGGAACTTATCATGTCTGCACCAAACCAACCTGAAGACAATGCTCAGATCAAAGACAATCATCCCAATGATGACAATGATCAGCAAGAGCAAGGTCTTCGTCCAGTTCAACCTCGTGTTGCTAATGAAGTACAAATTGAGAAGATAATTGATAGCATCAATGCGCCTGGTCCACTTACTCGCTCAAGAGCAACACAGTTAGCAAATTTCAGTGGGCATTTTTCATTTGTGTCAATATCAGAACCCAAGAAAGTTGTTGAAGCCTTTATGGAACGTGAATGGATTCAAGCCATGCAAGAAGAACTTCAACAGTTCAAGCTGAATAATGTTTGGGAACTTGTCAAGCGCCCTGACCCTCACAAGCATAACATTATTGGCACACAATGGATATATCGAAACAAGAAAGATGAGCATGGTCAAGTCATCAGAAACAAAGCACGTCTTGTGGCTCAAGGATACACTCAAGTTGAAGGAATTGACTTTGATGAAACATTTTCTCCTATGGCTAGGCTTGAAGCTATTCGCATACTGCTAGCCTATGCAAACCACCATAACATCTTACTATATCAAATGGATGTGAAGAGTGCATTCCTCAACGGCAAAATTGAAGAAGAAGTGTACATTGCTCAACCACCTGGCTTTGAAAATCCAAAACATCCTGATATGGTGTACAAGTTAAACAAAGCACTGTATGGCCTCAAACAAGCTCCTCGCGCCTGGTATGATACGATCAAAGACTTCTTGAAGAGCAAAGGCTTCAAACCTGGATCCCTCGATCCCACACTCTTCACAAAGACATATGATGGTGAACTGTTTGTGTGCCAAATATATGTGGATGACATTATCTTCGGCAGCACCAACCAGAAGTATAGTGATGAGTTTGGATACATGATGCAAGAACAATATCAGATGTCCATGATGGGTGAGCTGAAGTTCTTCCTTGGTCTTCAAATTCGTCAGCAAAGGAATGGCATCTTCATATCTCAAGGAAAATATCTCAAAGTCTGTTTGAAGAAGTTTGGAATGCAAGATTGCAAAGGTTACACGACGCCAATGCCAGCCAAACACCCATCTTGGTCCCGACGACAATGGTAAAGAGTTCGATCAAAAGGTATACCGCTCCATGATTGGTTCCTTACTTTACCTATGTGCATCTAGGCCAGATATTATGCTTAGTGTTTGCATGTGTGCTCGATTCCAAGCGGCACCAAAGGAATCACATCACTTAGCTGTGAAGCGAATTCTTAGATATTTGGCTTACACCCCAACACTCGGATTATGGTATCCAAAGGGCTCAAGATTTGATCTGGTTGGATTCTCGGATGCTGATTATGCTGGAGACAAGGTTGATCGCAAGTCTACATCAGGCACATGTCACTTTCTGGGACGATCACTTGTCTGTTGGTCTTCAAAGAAGCAAAACTGTGTATCACTCTCAACTGCTGAATCTGAATACATTGCTGCTGGATCTTGCTGCGCTCAGCTTCTGTGGATGAAGCAAACTCTCAAGGACTATGGCATCAATCTGAAACAAGTACCTCTCTTCTGCGACAACGAAAGCGCTATCAAGATTGCCAACAATCTAGTCTAGCACTCGAAGACAAAGCACATTGAAATTCGTCATCACTTTCTCAGAGATCATGTCATGAAGAAAGATATTGACATCATTCACGTCAACACTGAGGAGCAACTGGCAGATATCTTCACAAAGCCCTTGGATGAGAAAAGGTTTTGCAAGTTATGGTGTGAGCTAAATATCTTGGAATCCTCAAATGTCCTGTGATCAGGCACACATCCTAACACTTATGCATGTTGATGACTTAGATGTGCAACACATGAAGTAAAGTATATCTTCAATCAATGAAGACTTACATTCTGAGTATGAATACATTAACATGGAATTTGACTTCGGAGCGCCACGATAATTGTGCGCCGTGTCTGGGTCTAATACTTCCTATACGGTGGGTAACGCCACCACCAAATTTCTTGGATTGAAGTGTTTCACTCATGGCGTTATTGTTGCAATATCTTCACATTTGATTTGTCTTCAACTTTCAACTTATCTTTATGATTTACTTCACTATGTCGATTTGATTGCTTTCTCATATATATATATATATATATATATATATACTAGTATTCTATCCTCTACAACATTCACTTATAGCTATATCTTCCTTGTCGAATCTTTTGAACTAAGTGAATGTGATCGGGCCCTAATCTCTATATGCTTACTATCTCAAAATCTATCTGTCCAAATCATATGCATTCTATTGAAACTGTCGAATGTCTTCTCTACATCCTTGTCAGCAGAAGACACAGAGACAAACATCAAGTCTTTTTAAATGATTCATCATTATTGTTGAAATCCAGAGAAGCCGGAACAACCATCCGACAAACTTGGCGGGCGTGGGAACATGGGACAACTCTGAGTATGATGCATGCTTGCCACGTGTCCCTTAGATGTGAACAGGCAGGGGCACCTGCGTAATTGCGCTATGCCGCACACCTTCTTATAAATACGTGTCCCCTACGGTCAAGAAAAACTTCTTCCACCTCTCCACCTCGTCAAAACCCTAGCGCCACCGCTAGCTCGCGACGACGTCGGCGACCAAGCGCTTAGCTGCCGCGACTTCTCCGACGCCGTCCTCACGCCGGCCGCGGACATCGTCCTCTCCGCCGCCGCCGTAGGTGTCCTCCGTCGCCAAGTTAGGGCACGGTGGATTGAACTGCTCGTCTCCTATTCATCCCATCTAGCAGTTCTTCGTGTGGTAAATATAACTCTATTTTTACCATATTTTTGATCCTCAATGATTCATCCTATTTACCAAAATTGGTTTCTGACTATACAATGTTAGATCTATTTTGTCTGCATCTCATACTGCCTAGTATATTCACTTAAGCTTCATATCTAGTTAGATTCCTCACTTGTAATTATTCATGGATTCGTACAAATCTGGAACCAACTCTCAACATATAAGTGAATGTCTTCGCATCATGAGGTCAATGTCTTCAAACTGATTTATCTTCAAATCTTCTGAGAATTCATATGACCTCTTCCCCTTCCCTCGCATATCTAATGCTATCACAGGTACATGTCCGTGGGAGAGTTCCTTGGTTCTCATAGTCTGCATTCGTTTGCAGAATTCCTACAGCAACACATTAACTCTCCTAAAGCTAGTTCCTGTTTGACCAGCAAGCGAAAGCCCTTGAAGCCTTTGAACGTATTGAAGCCATTCATTTTGAAGTTCATGGGCAGAGAAATCAGTAAGGAAGGGTGGCAGACAACATCGAGGGGGAACATCAAAAGATTTGCCTGATGACCTCGCAGAAATTTACAAGACAGATCCTGAAGAGGATTATAATCAGCGCAAGACCCGAATCCAATGGATTCGACGATATTGGGTTGAACAATGGTTCAAGTACAAGTTCGTGACCCAGGAATATGCTGATAAAAATGCTATCAAAAGTCCTTGGGGTGATATTCTCTATCGAGGCCTTCCACCCAAGAACAGAGCTGAAGCTGTTGCACATGATTTCTATCCTTGTATGGTCCGTGGACCTCAGCCTAAAAATGCCGACCCATCATCACTGCTCTGGTGTCGTGACGATAATCTCTTCAAGCGCAACTTCCAGCACGCAAAGGCATCGGCCAAGGAAAACAAGAAGTCATTGGGATTAGACTTCAACCCTGGTCCCTCTGCTCCCCATGCTGACGGCTCATGTGATGCAGAACCCAATGTCATCGGCCCCTTTTCAAACCTTGATGGCCTCATCACATACATCTTGGTCCAGGGTGCCAGAGTAGATCATTCTGATAATGATGCTGATACTCATGAAGCCCCAGCCCCTCCTCCAAGGCCGTAGAAGCCAAAGAAAACTAAGGCTTCACAATCAGATGCACCTCCAAAAGCTTCATGTGCGAAGCCACTGGCCACTGCACCTCTTGAAGACAGTGTGCAGTCTGAAGATCTTTCACGCATCTCCAAGAAGATGGAGAAGAAAAAGAAAATCATCAAGAATACTGATCAGACATTGACTCCTACTGCCATTCTGCGTGAAGAGCACATCTGTCCAACAATGACGATCTTGCAGATGATGCTCTTGAGCAACTGATCAAGAGCAAGGAAGAAGCAGAGATCTTCAATAATTTTCCTCTCTTTGACGTGGCAATCATCCATAACTTCATTGATGAGTGGTTTGACACACCAAATCTCAGCTTTGATGATTTGCAACTTCCCATTGGCCTCAGCGTCTCCTTCAATGGCGCTATTGCTTCTGAGCTACCTATTGCTCAGCGCATCGTCAAACTGAACCACAAGATTGACTATGAAAAGGCTCAGTTCAAGAAGCATGTGGCCAAGATCAGTGTGCAAAATGTCAAAAACTTCAAGATCATGCTGCACGAGCTCAAAGAAGCCTTTCACAAGAAGCGTGAAGAAGCTCGAGGCTCTCGAGAGCGCATGAAGAATCAGGCTGACAAGTGTGTGCTAGCCTACAATGAGGCTGAGAAGCGCAAGGCTCTTGGTCGTCCTGGCATCGACCCCAGAATGGCTGCAAAGAAGAAGAAGCTATCAACTGTCCAACCTGCACCTTTGAGGCAGGATGAACCTCGCATAGTCTTCCCAAGTAGCATGACTGGCTCGAAGCCAAAGGCCATGTCAACCGCTTCAGAATAGAAGAAGACGAGGGCTGCAGAGGCTGAAGCCAGAAAAAGGAAAACCTTAGAAGCCTCTGATGCTGCTCCCTCCAAGAAGAAGCGCAAGATCAAGAAGAATCGGGCTGCTCCCACAGAGCCCTTAGTTGTTGAACCTATCTCAGTGGTTCACCCTGCATTTGAACACCAAGAACGACGGATGATTGTTCATGAGCCTGCTTCCACAGAGGCTTATGAAGCTGAAGACATTCCAGCAGTTGATCCCATTGCTGCTCACGACATTGGTCACCATGACAATGTTGAAGATGATGATGTTCTTCCTCAAATTGAGCACAACTTGGTGTCATCGCCTGTTCTCACGAACAGCAAAATCATCAGCATTGGTCGTCCTCTGACGCCAATTGCTCAGGATGCATCATGGGCTGATCACCCACAACAACAAGACTCCCCCAGTACTCCCCAACAACAACAAGTCAAACCACCTGTGCAAGTTGAAGAGGATGAGGCCCAGCCAACTCCATCTCCAAAAGGCATTGCCTGTATTACAAAGGCTTCGCAAAGGACCAAGGCCTCAAGCCCCTCTTCCGAGTGTTCCAGAAGGAGAAGAGCACCACCAATCTGTTGCACGTCAAGTGTTTCCAGATGCCACTCCAACTGTGAATATCTCCGTGTCTGAAGCCAAAGCTGCTGAAGACAATCCGGCTGCATCAGCCGAAGACGAACAAGAAGAAGGAAGTGTCCCTACTCCCCCCATTACTGAAGAAGGTGTTGAAAATCTTGAGGCTGCCCCCACCAACACAAATGAAGCCCATGACGTTGTCATGACTGAAGCTAGTGTGGAGCCTGCACCAACCAATATGCCAGAAGCCAATGCTTCAACTGCTCCTGAAGCTTCTATTGTGTAGCCTAAAGCCACTGTTATTGCCACTGCTCCTGTTCCGCCACCAAGGCCCCATACAATTGAGCAAGCATACAGCCATGGCTAGCTAATCACTGTCAGATGGCCCGTTCTGGTCACTCCGCCTCATGTCTCTGGTCCTCAGTTTGATTATCACATTGAGCATAGGCCTCAGGTCCAGAAACCAAAGCCAAGACTGCCAAGTTTTCCAGGTACTGCCACATCTACAGGGTCCTTCAATGCAAATGGCTTCAAAAGCCACAACACCTTCTTTGACAGCGCAAAGAACCCCTACACAAGGCCAAGAATATCATATAATCGTTTCTGGAGTCATCAGCAGCGAAGTTATTACTCCTGCGTTCTGTATGATCAAGGGCACATTTCCCCTCATATGCGCCTCGACGTTGAAGCCATTGCAGGACTGCCATGCTTATAAGAAGCACTTGACTGCTTTCATGATGCAAGTCTGCTCAGCTTTGTGACAGACAAAGAACATTGGAATGAGGAACTTCTTCTTCAATTCTATGCTACCCTCCACATTCGAGGCTACAACAGGGATACAAAAACATGGGTTCTCGAGTGGATGACAGGAAATGTTCATCATGAAGCCAAAGCTCTTGACATCATTGAGCTTATAGGGTTATCCACTCCCGAAGAGTTGTACAAACCTGGTTGTCAACACCACCGCAATGCACTGGAAAGCATCTTCCATAAGCCAGAACCCGACATGAGCCAGATGTTGAGCATGATGAAGCCATTGCCACATGACGCTGAATACCCAAAGGAGTTCTTTGTTGATGACCTTGAGTATCTGCCGTGCACAATATATCACATCATAAGGCGGACTCTATGGCCTATCAAAGGGCATTCATCAGCTGCAAAACTTGAAGGAGCCATGAAGACATTGGTCTTTTACATCCTCAATGGAATCAGCTTCAATGCACAAGATTTCTTCCTCCAGCAACTGGCTGCATCTGGATCTGACCTTTTTGGTCTGAAATTCTATGCTCCATGGGTCATGCGCCTCATCAAGCTACACTCTGATATCAACTATCAGCCCTCTGATCGCAACCATGTGATCTTTCTACCAGAGGTTGATATGTCAGTTGAAGCCATATACCCTGAGCCTGCCAAGAAGCCTCTTTGTCTTCAAAATGCTAACCACCAAAGCTTCACTCAGCCTATGGAAGGAGTCCAAGCTGTAACTCGTGTCCATCCGATGGCTGGAAACACTCGTCTGCCTCATCGTGCACCAACTGAAGCTACTGAGAGCACAATTGCTCAAATGCCAAAGAAGCGCTCTCGGGTCCTAAATGACCGAGAACTTCTTGTGGCACTACATCAGAAACAAGACAAGCATCACTTTTGGCTCAAGCGACAGATGCAAAGCCTCTTGGTGGATGTAAATCGCATTTGAAATCTTGCCACCAAGAATGCATTTGTCACTCACGAAACCTGTCGGCGATCATGGAAGAGTTTGACATTGCTCAGTGCTGAAGCAGATCTTCAAGACGATGGCTTCACTGAAAGATTCAAGTTTGACTCCACTCCTCCATAGAATGCTATCCTACGTCGAACTCCATCCCTTGAAGACTCTGACTATTCTTCCTCCGCGGCAACTGTGAATGCCAATGTGATCGATGATGAAGACGATGCTACTTCACCACCCCCTACTTCTGCCTGCATCGACACTGCACCAAGTTCGTCTGCACCGCCAACCAACAACGACAACCCTGCTGCTTCACATACTCCTCATGAGGATGAGTAGATGCTCTATGTCTTCAAACCTTTTTGGTCATTACTGACAAAAGGGGAGAAGCATATGAGTTTGATAGTCTTCAAGCGGGTTCATACGGGCGGTTGTTTCATATTTTGCCTAGTGGTTACAACTCTTGCTTTTGATACATTTCGTTCGTTGAGTTGTAACACTTAAACTTGATGGTCGTCTGCTACTTATTTGTTCTTTCATGTGCGATGATAACTTCCGCACTTAGATCATTCTGCACTTAGATCAGTCTGCAGACGTCCATTTTCCATTATGCATGTCATTCTTTTAGTTATATCATTTCATGCATGATGAATTATCTTCATAAGTTGAAGAGGATCTCCACAAGTACAACCTGCCATGTGCATTTGTATTCCAAAAGCAAATTACTTATATGCACATCTTCAGGGGGAGCCCTTGCCACTTATGAAGACAATACCCTATCCTTTACAATTTCACATACTTCATTCCTGTTGAAATCTTCAACCAGTTTGTCATCAATCACTAAAAAGGGGGAGATTGTAAGTGCATCTAGTGCCACCCCTAGTTGGTTTTGGAGTATTGACGACAAAGTTGGTTGAGGGACTAATGCGTTTGTGAGAATTGCAGGATAACGCAGGTAGTGTCCCTCATTGATTCGGTTTACCTACCGGGGATGACCCCTAAAAATGTATGAAGACATTAACGACAATGGTGGTATGTGAAGATATTCACATTGGAGACTATGACATGAGAAGACAATGAGTGAAGACTATGGAGCGCGAAGACTGTGTTGTTTCGTTGTTTCCTTTTCCTCTTTGTTGAGTTGTAGGAACCACCGTACTGTTAAGTGGGGTCCAAGTGAACAAAGTAAGAATGACTGAAGTGATGCTCAACCCAAATCCTATGTCTTCGAGCGAAGACAATGAGAGCAAATCTTATCCAGAGCTGGATGAGTCAGCTTTGCTAGTAGCCCAAGTAAAGTTGCCGTGTGTGTTTGAAATCTGACCGTTGGAACACGTGTCAGTTCCTTAGTGACCCAGGGTCATTTCGGACATATCAGGTCGGGTTGCCTTGTGGCTATAAATAGCCCCCCCCTACACCATAAATTGGTGGCTGCTCAGAGTTAGTTTACGGATTTTGTCGTTTGAGAGCAACCACCTCGAAGCCTTTGAGAGAGAAAAATCCTTGCGAGGACAAAGCCCAAACACCCAGAGCCAAAGAGTGTTAGGCATCACTGAAGTCTTTCTGTCTGTGTGACCTGAAGACTTATTACACTTGAGGACTGTGTATCCTCCAGCCGGTTAGGCGTCGCATTCTGAGCATCCAAGAGTCATTGTGGATCGCCGGTGAACGAAGTCTGTGAAGGTTCGGAAGTCTACCTTGAAGACTTACCAGAGTGATTGGGTGAGGACTGTGTGTCCTTAGCTCAAGGGGAATAAGGTGAAGACGCAGTCTTCTGAGTTGAATCTCAGCCTCCCTAACCAGATGTACAGTTGTCACAGCAACTGGAACTGGTCCAACAAATCATGTGTCTTCAACAAGTGACTGGTTCTATCCTCTAACTCCCTTTACCTTAAGTTTGTCTTCGTGAAGTCATTTCCTGTTTGTCATACCTGTTTGACTTCATCGATTGACTGTTATTGTTGATTGGCTTCATACTATCTTCCATCCCGATCCTTACTACCAAGCTGCTATTAGTCTTTGTACTCTCACATTATTGCATACTTGACTATGGCTTGCTTGTTGTAGTTTATCTTCTGCTGCATATCAATTAGGTCATTTCTATTGTTTGTCTTTGAAACTTCCATGTTTTGAAGACTTTAATAAAAATCGCCTATTCACCCCCTCTAGTCAATAACTAGCAGTTTGATCTTCCTAATAAACTTAGCGTCATCAAACCTTAAGTCTGTAGACCCTACGGGTTCGTGAATCATGCAGACATGACCGAGACAGCTCTCCTGACAATAACCAACAGCGGGATCTGGATACCCATGTTGGCTCCCACATGTTCCATGATGATCTCATCGGATGAACCACGATGTCGAGGATTAAAGTAATCCCGTATGCAATTCCCTTATTCAATCGGTACGTTACTTGCCTGAGATTCGATTGTCGGTATCCCAATACCTCCTTTAATCTCGTTACCGGCAAGTCACTTTACTCGTTACATAATGCATGATCCCATGACTAACCACTTAGTCACATTGAGCTCATTATGATGATGCCTTATCAAGTGGGCCCAGAGATACCTCTCCGTCATATGGAGTGACAAATTCTAGTCTCGATTCATGCCAACCCAACTGACACTTTTCGAGATACCTGTAGTGCACCTTTATAGTCACCCAGTTACGTTGTGACGTTTGGTACACCCAAAGCACTCCTACGGTATCCGGGAGTTACACGATCTCATGGTCTAAGAAAGAGATACTTGACATTGGAAAAGCTCTAGCAAACGAAACTACACGATCTTGTGCTATGCTTAGGATTGGGTCTTGTCCATCACGTCATTCTCCTAATGACGTGATCCCGTTGTCAATGACATCTAATGTCCATAGTCAGGAAACCATGACTATCTGTTGACCAACGAGCTAGTCAACTAGAGGCTTACTAGGTACGTATTGTGGTCTATGTATTCACACGTGTATTACGATTTCCGGATAATACAATTATAGCATGAATAAAAGACAATTATCATGAACAAGGAAATATAATAATAATCCTTTTATTATTGCCTCTAGGGCATATTTCCAACAGTCTCCCACTTGCACTAGAGTCAATAATCTAGTTACACTGTGATGAATCAAACACCCATAGAGTTCTGGTGTTGATCATGTTTTGCTCGCGGAAGAGGTTTAGTCAACGGATCTGCGACATTCAGATCCGTATGCACTTTGCAAATATCTATGTCTCCATCTTGAACATTTTCACGAATGGAGTTGAAACGACGCTTGATGTGCCTAGTCTTCTTGTGAAACCTGGGCTCCTTGGCAAGGGCAATAGCTCCAGTGTTGTCACAGAAGAGAGTGATCGGCCCCGATGCATTGGGAATAACTCCTTGGTCGGTGATGAACTCCTTCATCCAGATTGCTTCATGTGCTGCCTCCGAGGCTGCCATGTACTCCGCTTCACATGTAGATCCCGACACGAGGCTTTGCTTGCTGCTGCACCAGCTTACTGCCCCACCATTCGAAATATACACGTATCCGGTTTGTGACTTTTAGTCATCTAGATCTGTGTCGAAGCTAGCTTCGACGTAACCCTTTACGACGAGCTCTTCGTCACCTCCATAAACGAGAAACATATCCTTAGTCCTTTTCAGGTACTTCAGGATATTCTTGACCACTGTCTAGTGTTCCATGCCGGGATTACTTTGGTACCTTGCTACCAAACTCATGGCAAGGTTTACATCAGGTCTGGTACACAGCATGGCATACATAATAGACCCTATGGCCGAGGCATAGGGGATGAGACTCATCTTTTCTCTATCTTCTGCCGTGGTCGGGGATTGAGCCGAGCTCAATTTCACACCTTGCAATACAGGCAAGAACCCCTTCTTGGACTGATCCATATTGAACTTCTTCAATATCTTATCAAGGTATGTGCTTTGTGAAAGACCTATGAGGCGTCTCGATCTATCTCTATAGATCTTGATGCCTAATATATAAGCAGCTTCTCCAAGGTCCTTCATTGAAAAACACTTATTCAAGTAGGCCTTTATGCTGTCCAGAAGTTCTATATCATTTCCCATCGAAAGTATATCATCCACAAATAATATGAGAAATGCTACAGAGCTCGCACTCACTTTCTTGTAAACGCAGGCTTCTCCATAAGTCTACATAAAGCCAAATGCTTTGATCATTTCATCAAAGCGAATGTTCCAACTCCGAGATGCTTGCACCAGCCCATAAATGGATCGCTGGAGCTTGCATACCTTGTTAGCATTCTTAGGATCGACAAAACCTTCCAGCTACATCATATACAATTCTTCCATAACATAGCCGTTAAGGAATGCCGTTTTGACATCCATTTGCCATATCTCATAATCATAGTATGCGACAATTGCTAACATGATTCGGATGAACTTCAGCTTCGCTACGGGAGAGAAAGTCTCATCGTAGTCAACCCCTTGAACTTGTTGATAACCCTTAGCGACAAGTAGAGCTTTATAGATGGTAACATTACCATCCGCGTCCGTCTTCTTCTTAAAGATCCATTTATTTTCTATCGCTCACCGATCAGCATGCAAGTCTGTCAAAGTCCATACTTTTTTTTCATACATGGATCCTATCTCGGATTGCATGGATTCAAGCCATTTGTTGGAATCTAGGCCCGCCATCGCTTCTTCATAGTTCGAAGGTTCACCGTTGTCTAACAACATGATTTCTAGGACAGGGTTGCCATACCATTCTGGTGTGGAACGTGTCCTTGTGGACCTACAAAGTTCAGTAGTAACTTGATCCAAAGTACCTTGATCATCATCATTAACTTCCTCTCCAGTCGGTTCAGGCACCACAGGAACATCTTCCTGAGCTGCGCTACTTACCGGTTCAAGAGGTAGTACTTCATCAAGTTCCACTTTCCTCCCACTTACTTCTTTCAAGAGAAACTCTTTCTCCAGAAAGGACTCGTTCTTGGCAACGAAAATCTTGCCTTCGGATCTGAGGTAGAAGGTATACCCAATGGTTTCCTTAGGGTATCCTATGAAGACGCATTTTTCCGACTTGGGTTCGAGCTTTTCACGTTGAAGTTTCTTGACATAAGCATCACATCCCCAAACTTTTAGAAACGACAGCTTAGGTTTTTTTCCAAACCATAATTCATATGGTGTCATCTCAACGGATTTTAGAGGTGCCCTATTTAAAGTGAATGTAGCGGACTGTCTCTAAAGCATAACCCCAAAATGATAGCGGTAAATCGGTAAGAGACATCATGGTACGCACCATATCAATAGGTGATGATTATGACGTTCGGACACACCATCACACTTATGGTGTTCCAGGCGGCGTAGGTATTGTTGAAACAATTTCCACATTGTCTTAATTTAACAAACTCGTAACTCAATATCTTTCTATGACATATCATAGATATTTTATCCTCTTGTCACATGATCTTCACTTCACTCTAAAATTCCTTGAACATTCAATTTAATTCAGATTGTGTTTTATCAAGTAAATATCTCATATCTTCAAATCATCTGTAGTAAGAACAATAACGATACCCTGCGTGCCTCAGCAATTCATTGGACAAATCAAATGTGTCTCCGACAAGTTTTGTTGTTCCATTAAGTATGAAACAGGCAGTCACTTCCCATATGCTGATTTGCTGTCTCAATGATTCAAATCAGTAAGGGTCCACGCAGAGTTTGTCACTATAACACTAACTAGAAAAACCCCTACTAATGGCGCACCTAATATGGCCATTAATGGCGCATCTGTGGTGCGCCATTAACAGCACGCCATTAGTAATTTTTACTAATGGCGCACCACCTGGTGCGCCATTAGTATCTGGTATACTAATGGCGCACCGCGGGTGCGCCATTAGTATAGGCCAGCGTGCGCCATTAGTATGCCTCCCAGGGGCCATGTATACCCAGGTGCTTTGGCATACTAATGGCGCACCACCACTGGATGCGCCATTAGTAACCGCAGCATACTAATGGCGCACTACCCAGTGATGCGCCATTAGTATGCACTGTCATACTAATGGCGCACTGTCCTGTGATGCGCCATTAGTATGAATATTAGGTTTTTTTATCTTTTTATTTTCTGTTTTTTGCACAGGTTACAAAATGTATAGTTTGACAAAATATAGACAGCACACATCAACAACAGATTCATCGAATACAATAGAAGATTAGTCTTTGAATACAATTCATCATATTAGTCTCCGAATACAATTCATCATATTAGTCTCCGAATTAAAAAGACCGAACAAAGATAGAACATTATATTACAAGTCTCGAGACCGCGAGTAGCGAGTTTGTCTTCACATTACAAGTCGATATCGATCATCTAAACTACCATCACATAGAAGAGAGCTGCGGTCATCACGATGAGCATCATCACGATGAAACTCGTCTTCATCCGGTTCCTCCAACGCTCCCTCCCCTCTCCCGCTAGATAGCGGGCGTATCTAGATTCGGCCTCGGCCCTAGTGGTGTACCCTTTGTAACTGTTACCGCTGAATCGGTGAACCTGTCTCCGACACTCCTCCCAGTCATCGTAGACTCCGGGAACCTTACCCTTGTACACGACATACGTCGGCATCGCTATGCACTAGCCAAACGAAACGTTAGTACCAATTCACAGACAATACATAAGCAATATATAATTATGCAACAGAACGATCGGAAGAGAAAAGGAAGACATTAATAGCATCGATTACATCTAAGTTGAACGACTCTCGAAACCAAAGAGACATACTACAAGTTCATTAAAGTTTAATTACAACATGAGCCAATCGATGTTTCAGAACTAGACAACTCGACTCAAGGGACCGGAGCGTGGATGAAGCCGCCGTCTATCGTGGGAGTCATGAAAGAACGGGCGTTGTCATCCTGCATTTGTAGCATTGTGTCGATGTCACTGTTGGACGGTTGATTTCTGAGGTAGAACTGCCCCGAGGTACGAAGGACATCTTGATGGATGATTTCCGCAAACTCCGACTGGATGCGAAAGAATTCTTGTCGGAGGTCCGCGTCCTGGATTGCCGACACGCTCGCGGCCCAATCTTTGAGTTTACTCGGTAGCAGAAGTTGATGATGGTCCCGTACGATCGCCCGCATGTGATGGATGGCGTAGTAGGCACCCTTCTGACCGCCAGGCGGCTGCTTGACGCAGCAGAACGTCGTATTGTGGGAGAACACGTGCTTGCCGTACTTACGAATAGGCCTGGTGAAGGTGCCTCCAGATTGGGCGTAGCCGGGGAGAACATCATCAAGAACCTTCTTGACATTTGTGTAGTCTACGTTCGACTGACGGTCCGGGTCGAAATACGTGGCCATGGAATATTTGGGGCTTAGGAGGATGAGCGTGCAACGTGTGTCACTGCAGAAAACACGGAATGTTAAAAGAAAAACGATCGAAAAGTAAGAATTCATATGTTACGGGCCGGTTGAGGGGAGGACTTACTCGGGAAAGTAAGGCACGAGGAAGTTATCCTTATCTTGGTTTGCCAGAATGACGCCTTCGAGGTAAGAACTCGCGACTTGCCGGTCCCCAGCGCTGCCCAAGATCTTGGCACGCATGTAGAAGGGGTCGACTATCACGATGTCCGGGGTCTTGTCGCGAATGATCCGCATCTCCATACTCAGCGAAAATAGCCGAACGAAGGTGTAGTGCAGCGGATGAAGGTTCAACATAGCGTGGATGTCATCAAAACGCAGGACGATCGTACGCCCGATGGAGTTATCCACAAAGCCCTTGCCCTCTGGCACCTTGGCCGCGAAAACCGGGTATGCCACATCCTTCTCCCTGAGACGCCGCTTCTCCAAAGCAAGAACACTGTCATGCAGACTCCGCATAGCACCGGTTGCAGCATTGAGCATATTTGTCGGTAGCATCGCCCTACCCGCCACATGCACCCTCCTCGAGATATCCTGCGGTGAAGGTGGCCCGTCCTGAGCACGGATCGTACTCGGTGCCGGCTGGCTCGCACCCTTCTTAGTCTTTCTTTTGCGTGCCTTCTTCTTCTCCTGTAATGGGACCGAGTTCTGCTCACAGACCGCCTTCTTGAGTGTGTTGGGGCTGATAATATTTCGCACCTCGCCTATCTGAGGCTCGGTGAAGTCGGCAGCTGGAGGCGTCTCCTGAGAGCTGAACGCCAGACGGCGCCTGTTGCAACTTGGCTTCTCCGCGGTACGAGCTAGATCGCACACGTCTTTTGTTGGGTTTGGTTCTTGAGAAGGAGGCCCCATGAAGTCGCCATCGTACCCATGCTCGGCAAAGTACTGATCGACGTTGCCAAATGTATCATCGTCGTCGTCGTCGTCGTTCTGATCCTGTGCCATATGCATGTTTGGATCCAGTGGCATAGGGATGTCCGGCACCGTTACGGCGGTCTTGCCATGGGGCCGACTTGGCGCCGGCACGACTGGCGGTGTTGTCTTTGGGGTGGTGTCCCCCGCCCCCAAACGAATCTGGCTCTTCGGCCAAAGCAGGGGCCAGCTCAGGCAGGCGCTGAGGGTCATCACGTCATCATCGTCGGCCCCGACGGGTCGAATCGGAGGTAACAAGTCGTCGCAGCCTGGCAGCACCCGAACCAGTTGAACCCTAAACAAGTTGGGTGGCATCTGGGTACCGTGGAACAAGGGGTTGCCCGGTTGAACGATTTTGCCCTTGGCGACATCGACCAACTCGTTGTTCACGAAGTGGAGGAGAGTGCACGGAACGTCGGCGGCGCCCTGCGAAAACATGTAGGGCGTCAGGGATGCCCAGTCAAAGGCAAGGAGATGAAGTCCTCGGCCGAGAGAGGCTTAATTAGTTACCGTGATGATGGCGTCGAGCTCGGCTAATGTCGAGGCACCGCCAACGGCGGGCGTGCAGTTGACGGAGCGGCCGCTTGCTGAAGAGGTGCCGGCCGGCGTACACCCGGGTGCATTAAGCTCCCGTGCCGGCGTCGGAGACACCAATGCCGCCTCCGCCGGAGGCACCAATGGCCCCGCCATCGCATTATGCGAGTTGCTGGCCGTGAAGCTAGGAATCGGGGGCGGCCCCTGTTGGCCGCCCGCAATCCACGCACTCAACCCCGAGATCAAGGTAGGCACAAGGGCGGTGATCGTCGCTCCGAGTCGTTGTTCCACTTGCTCTTGGACAATCTCCGGAATCCGCGCCACCTGTGCCTTGAGTTCTTGAACCTCTCGCGCCTGGCTTTCCGAGCTGGTCTTTTTCTCCTTCCGCACACCAGCGGTATAGTATGACCCCCATTTTGTCGACAAGCCTTTGCCGGCCACACGACCAGCTGACGTCGGCTTACTGAGCTTATCCTTGTTCTTCATTATATTCAACCCCCTATTTAGAGTGGTGTCCCAAGGGTTGCTCTTAGTCGACCCCGCGCTACTGCTTTCAGTCGCCTGCGGAAGGAATGTGAACCATTTAGAAATTCGGCTTCATTAATTAGAATGCAACCATATGGAGCTAATTACGCGGGGGTGTATTCCTTACCAGAACAAGCTCAAGCCGCCTGGTCTTCGGATCCGTGGTAAGCTCCTTTGTTTTCGGGTCCTTCTTGTACCGGGCCCTGACAAAGTTCCTGGTCTGCTTGTCACCGTATTTATCGAAGAGGGGCGGTAGGCCTTGCTCGGCACGGTCCGCCTCCTCCTTGTCCCATATAGGCTCCGCCACTCTGTAACCGCCGGGACCGAGTGTGTGTTCCCCTATGTTCAGCTCCCGCATTTGTTTCCCCCACTCACTTGATTGGGAGCTTGCGGTGCTCGAGCAATTGATCTTGAAGTCGTTGTAGTCATCTTCGGTGATCGAAGGATTTTTCTCCTTGATCTTCTCATAACTCTCACCTTTCTCGATCATTCTCTTCACATTGCTTTTCCAAGTAGACAGGGCCTTGCTCATCTTCGTGAGGGCAGCATTGTTCACTTTATTCCCTTTGAGGCTTGTGTTTTCGAATTCAGCGGGGAACTTGTATCGTTCGTGCAGCTTCGTGAAGAGGAGGTGGCGCAAATTCCCTCGGTCAGGATGCCTCAGGTTCTCGGTGTTGATCGAGACGGTGCTCCGGACAATGCACCCGAGCTGAAGCGAGTACCCCTTGACTATTCGTTCGGGCGCCGTTGGATTCCCGTTGGAGTCCACTTCAGTAACTTCCTCCTTGAGGGTGCGGAGCACGATCGGGCGCCGGTCCTTCCGTTGCCTCTTCGGCTGGCTGCTATCTGTGCGTGCGCCGCCATCATCAGTGGTGGCATCCTCGGCGGCACCATCAGTGGTGGCATCAGTGTGGTCATCCTCGGCGGCACCATCCGTGGTCTCAGGATCGGTGGGGAAGGCGGCGGCCTCATACAAGTGAGGTTGTTCCTCCATCTCCTGGGACAGCTCCCAGAATGCCTTGCCGCCCGAACCCCCGGCCTCATCGTTGTGGGCCATGTTTCTCTCTAAATAGAAACAAAGTTTGGTCAAAAAGTTGGTTATTGTCAAGGAACAAGATCATGGTCTCATCATTTAGGGTTTGTCGACACCGAGGCATCCTAAAATCTAAGCTTTTATCATTGAGGGTTTTTCGACGCCAAGGCACCCTAAAAGCCTAACTTTTCATCATTTCGGTTTTTATCGACACCGAGGCACCCTAAAAGCCATGCATTAGTCACAAGTACGCCGGGGCACTTGATCCTACTTAATTAACTACTAAGATACCCCGGCCTATGCATTAGTCACAAGTACCCCATATGTCCTATTTTTAGCAAAGTCATGCTAAAATTCACGGAAAATTTCAGCATGACCTTTGCTGAAAATAGGACATATGGAGTACCCGAATTTGCCGGAACGGAAGTTAATCGACATTCCGGCAAACTCAAGGGCCTCTCGGGGTACCTGCAAAATCATCACGACACGATGGTCGGAGACAAAACCCAGCAAACTAGCAAAATCATCACAAATTGTTTTCTGTTAAAGATGATCATCATCTTTACAAGTCTTTCTCAATGTGATCACAAGTAATTCAGAGGCATCACAAGTAATTCAGAGCATCACAAGGCATTAGTAGTTCAGTACATGAACAAGTTTTACAAACCCATATAAGAACAAGTGAATTCTAGTCCCATTGACACTCCTGGTTTTCTACAAACACCAAGTACTAGGGCACACAAAAGTTCTGAAATTTGTGTGCCTAACTGAATTAACTGAATTTTCAGTAACCGAATAAACTGAATTTTCAAAACTGCAAGAAGCCAATTAAAAAAAATCCAACAGCACTAGAACTGAGCTGATTGACAGTAGTTTTGTTCACTGTTATGAAGAGAAACTTCTTCTTGTAAGAAAGGACTTCGCGTGTGGTTTGGAATATTCAGAAATCAAGTTGAAATATAAAACCATATAGAGGTAGGTATGCTACAAGTCTACAACATATATACTAATTAATCAACTGCAATCAGGAGACAGTTTCTTCTTCTAAGTCCATCTCACGGTTCGCTGAATTAAGAAAAATACATCATCATTTCAGAAAACTTACGCAAACTACTCAAAACAGGAAGAAGAAGAAAAACACATTTCAGAAGGAAAAAACTTTTGTATAGCTAGAATTCAGAATGCATTCAACAATCCAAACTTTTGTATTTCCTGGATAACAAACAGTAATGATCTCTAGCCCTGACATTCATTTATTCATTCTTCTAGTAAATAGGTGCATAAATGTTCTTGCCGAATGGGTTTATTTTTTGTTGATCTATATGCTCATATATGCAGACGAGGCTAGCCACTTTTCTGCCACTCATATGCCACTGATAAAAAAAATGAACTTTCACCAGTAAGTTGTAACTTGGCAGCCAGTCAGTTTATACAACAAAGATAATCATATATTTCTATGAACACTAGACGCCAATCTGAGGATAAAAAAGCATCTACTAGTAACTAGTGCATATGATCATCACTAGCCCATAATAGTAATTAAGTTTTTTTTGTAGACAAACAACATGTTTATCTTTCAGGCATCTACATCTCAGAGTGTACCGAACAAAACCCAGAGCTTGGTGCTAGTGCTCTGCTGCTCAAATTGGGTCGAGAAGCATCTACTAGTAACTAGTGCATATGATCATCACTAGCCCATAATTCGTGTACTCCAAAAATTCAAGCAATTGTACCAAATTTTGAAAGAGATTTTTCCAATTTATATTTAAATAGAATTGGGGTATATACCTTGGAATCCTCCTAATGGAAACAGCACTAACTGGCGTCTCTATTTCAGCACGAACTGTCAGAAGACTTTTGACCTAAATAATATTTAAATGGTTCTAAGTTAGTAAAGTACATAAAGAAAGATCATCGAGTAATTCTCCATGGCATAATTTTTACCTACCAACAGGAGACCTATAACATTTCTAGGGTTTCCTGAATACACAGGTACACGGCTGTGGCCCCGGGCAAGAATTGTACCAATTGTTTCCCTGTAAATACAAGTAAAGAAGGTTCACTATAAATAACAGTATGTGATGAGCATGTCAAAGGTTGCATAGTGGAGTCCTCTCGATATATACTATTCACAACTGTTTATTAATTATAGTATCTAGGTCAAACTTTAAAATGATTACATCACCGAAGTAAAGAACCACAGATAGACAAAATGGTAAGGGAATTCAATCAGGAGCAATGGAATATGCTTGCTAGAAGAACCAACAAAATTAGAAGCAGAAAATGGCACAAATGGACAATGCAAACTGCTCATTGCAACCTTTCAACTAAGGACTTAATATTTCAACGAATCTAAAACTAATATGATTCAACTTTGTTATTTGCCATCAATAAGCATACACACACTGACCAGAATCAGTGGAATGGAGAAGGAAGCAAGCACGTGAGAGGAGGCTATGGACTTGCGGAATGGAGAAGTAAGGAGGAGGTGGTCGTACCTTGGGCGTCTAGTCTAGGTCCTGCGGCGCCGTGGCGTCGAGGGAGGCGGGTCGACGGTGGTGTGGACGGGGCGGGGTCGAGGTGGGGCAGCGGCGTCGGGGCGGGGTCGAGGCGGCGTCGGGGCGGCGGGGCAGCGTCCGGGCGGCGGGGTCGGGGCGGCGTCCGGGGCGGCGTCCGGGCGGCGGGGTCGGGGCGGCGTCCGGGGCGGCGTCCGGGCGGCGGGGTCGGGGCGGCGTCCGGGCGGCGGGGTCGGGGCGGGGTCGAGGCGGCGTCGGCGCGGCGTCCGGGCGGCGTCCGGGCGGCGAGGAGAGGGCGAGGGAGGGAGAGGGCGAGGGCGAGGGCGAGGGCGAGGGCAGCGGCGGCGGCGGCGGTGGATCGAGAGGGAGAGAACTGGCGAGGGGGATCGGGCGAAGGGGGATCGGGCGAAGGGGGGATCGGGCGAAGGGGGGCCACTATACTAATGGCGCACCTCACCATGGTGCGCCATTAGCATGTCCATACTAATGGCGCACCTCACCGTGGTGCGCCATTAGTATTTTTTTTATTTCAACTCGAGCCAAAAGGTTATGTAGTACCAGAACCTATCTATGTCAAGCTCACTCTACTAGCTCGACTGGTCAGCAGCCAGTTCTCACACCAGGAGGTCCTGGGTTCGACTCCCAGGCTCCACAAATTTTTTTTTAGCATTTAAAAAGCTGTTTGATACTAATTTTTTTTATAAGACGGTGCGCGGGGTGCGGGGGGTCGGCGGCGGCGGTTGAGTAGGGGAATCAAGGGTGCGGGGGGTCGGCGGCGGCGGCCGGTGGACTGGGGGGGTGCTCGGCGGCGAGGGGGGCCGGATCTGGCGAGGTGGGATAGCGATCGAGATGGAGGGGGATCGAGATCGAGTGTCCATGAAATTTAAAAATATTCATGGTAGTTCAAAAAGTACCCATGAAATACAATCGAGAAATGAAGGCTACGATTTAAATACAATCGATCTTAGCTAGCTATCTGTTCACAATCTTCTTGCCCTTCTTTTTCGCAAATGGAGTTCTTCTGTGGAACGGACGTCCTTTAGGTAGGGTGGTCCTGCTTCTTCTTGTGGTGTATGCTGCTACTTCATCATCGTCGTCATGTTCGATCCTCGGGTCGCCGTACTTGTCGAAGTCTTGCTCATTGGCTACTCCATCCATTCCGATGATCTTCCTTTTGCCTCTCCTCACGACAACACGACTGGGCTTTGGCGGGTCGGTAATGAAGAAGCATTGGTCCACTTGGGAAGCCAGTACCCATGGCTCATTTTTCGCGGTGACGTTTGCGCCCGCGGTCTTGGATTTGGCTTCGGGTATAACCATGGTGGTGAAATACCGGTCTTCTTTTATGACGTTCTTGGCCCATCTGACACGGAACATCGGGACCTTCTCTCCAGCGTAGCTCAGCTCCCAGATCTCCTCGATCCTTCCGTAGTATCTGTCCTTGTCGTTACCGGTGTAGGATTCCATCGTTACCCCGGAGTTCTGATAACCATCGCTCTTCATGTCCTTGGCCTCGGTGTAGAATGTGTAGCCGTTGATATCGTACGCCTCATAGGTCATCAGGTTGTGCTCGGCGCCCTGTGACAAGGCGAATATGAGTTGTTCTTCCGCGGAAGAATCCTCATGTAAAGGGTACGACAGAAGCTTATGCTTGAACCAACGCGTGAAACATGAGTTGTGCTCTTTGAGTGTATCTCCGTCCGTCCTCTGTTGGCCTCGGTCATTGTACGTCTTTTTAATAAAGGTTTTGTGCTCTACCACCCAAGGATCGACCACGTCTATGTGTTGTAGCGCGACTAGGTTTGCTCTTTCAAAGTCGGCGAGTCGACCCTCGAAGTCGACATGCATTTCGCGGCGACCCTCACGGTGACCCCATCCAGCGAGCCTGCCGAGGTGCCTGTTGACGGGCAGACCAACGGGGTTCTCGATGCCTAGATAATTCGTGCAGTAGGAGATGCACTCTTCGGTCAGAAAGCCCCTGGCTATGCTTCCTTCTGGACGTGACATGTTGCGAACGTATCCTTTGATGACACCATTCATCCTTTCGAACGGCATCATGCTGTGCAGGAACGTCGGCCCGAGTTGGATGATATCCTCCACTATATGGACCAGCAGATGCACCATAACGTCGAAGAATGCGGGCGGGAAGTACATCTCAAGCTCGCATAGTATCACCACGATCTCTTCCTGTAGCCTTCTGAGTTGCCTCACGCCAATCGACTTCCGAGAGATGACGTCGAAGAAGTTGCATAGGCCAAATAGCGTTTCACGGACGTGCGCGTCCATGATCCCACGGATTGCAACTGGAAGTATCTGCGTCATCAGCACGTGACAGTCGTGAGACTTCATCCCGCTGAACTTCTGCTTCGCTGGGTCTAGGTATCTGCTTATCTTCCCCGCGTAACCGTAAGGAAGTTTTACTCCTAGGAGGCAGGTGAAAAACTGCTCGATCTCCTCCTGACTTAGAGTGAAGCACGCGGGAGGGTAGTCATTTCCGGTCTTCTTGGCCTTTTTGCCTTTGCGACGACTTTCTGTGTCCTGCTTCGCCTCATCATCATCATCATCATCATCATCATCATCATCATCATATATAGCGTGAAGCTCCTGCCTGATGCCCATTGATTTCAAGTCTGCCCTTGCTTTCGGCCCATCTTTGGTCCTCTCTGGCATGTTGAGCAGGGTACCAAGCAGACTCTCGCACACGTTCTTCGTGATATGCATGACATCAAGGCTGTGAGGCACACGGTGGATCTTCCAGTACGGCAAGTCCCAGAAAACAGACCTCGTTTTCCATACCTTCAGCAGCGGCTCTGGCGCCTTTCGCTTCTTTCCCGGCTCTGGCGCCTTTTGCTTCTTTCCCGGCAGTGGGCAGTCTTTCCAATTTTTCAACAGCTTGTCTATTTCCTCGCCGCTCCTCGTACACGGGCGTTTTCGGGGTTCGGTTTCACCATCGAACAGATCCTTGCGTTTCCTCCACGGGTCATCGTCGCGAAGCCACCTTCGATGTCCCATGAACACGGTTTTCGAAGACCCGGGATCTCTATCTAGCTGGCGATACGTTGTGTCATCCATGCACCTTACGCATCCAGAAAATCCGTGGACTACCTGCCCCGCAAGATATCCGTAACCGAGATAGTCGTGCACCGTCGTGAGCAGTGCGGCTCTCATAGGGAAATATTCTTTCTCTGCGGCGTCCCACGTATTGGCTGGCGTTTTCCACAGCATGTCAAGCTCCTCTTTCAGCAGCCCCAGATACAGATTGATGTCGTTCCCTGGTTGTATCGGCCCTTCAATTAGCATACTCATGTGAATGTACTTCCTCTTCATGCACAACCAGGGGGGAAGGTTGTACATCCACACAAACACAGGCCAGGTGCTATGTGTGCTTCTCTGGCTGCCAAACGGATTGACTCCATCGGTGCTCGCGCCCAGCACGATGTTCCTTGGATCGTTCCCAAATTCTGGGTATTCGAAGTTCAATGCTTGCCACTGGCTCGCATCCTTAGGGTGACTCAGCATCTTGTCTTTTTTATCTATCTCTGGATCATTTGCGTCATCTTCTCGCTTCTTCTCCTCCCTATCCGCGTGCCAACGCAGGAGCTTTGCTACCTTAGGATCCGCGAAATACCGCTGCAGACGAGGAGTGATCGGAAAGTACCACACCACTTTTCGAGGAGCTTTCTTCCTCTTCTTGTATCGAGTGACACCGCACACCGGACATATTGTAGACTCCGCGTGCTCGTCCCGATAAATGATGCAATTGTTCATGCACACATGGTATTTCACGTGCGGTAAATCCAGAGGACACACGATTTTCTTTGCCTCCTCCAAACTGGTCGGGCACTTGTTCCCCTTGGGAAGACGTTCGTGCCAGAATGACATGTTCTCGTCGAAGCATGCGTCGGTCATTTTGTGTTTTACCTTCATCTCCAGAGCCATGAGCGTTACTTTCAGGCGGGTATCCTCGGGCCTGCATCCTTCATACAACGGAGTAACCGCGTCTAACTCAAGTTGATCCATCTTGGCTTTCTCTCGGGCGGCAGCTCTTGCGTTATCCGTCTGCTTGAGAAGCAGCTCTTGAATATGAGGGTCCTGCACCCAGCCCATCGATGGTCCAACGTCGTCTGCTCCGCCGGCATCATCATCATGTCCTGCATCTTCTACATGATGACTGTGTACAGCATCACCGTCGTGATCATCTCCTGGGGATTCTTCGTCTTCTCGCCCCCCCCGAGCCGCGGTGGTTGTCTTGCTGCCCTTCCTCATTTCTTGCCCGGCCCCCATGAACGACTTCGTAGTCATCATCATCACCTTGCCACCGATAGCCATCCATGAAACCACGCAAGAGCAGGTGGTCCCGCACCTGCCCGGAATCCGGGTCCGCAATAAGGCTATTCAGCTTGCATCTTCGACACGGACATCTTATCTCCGTCTCGTTCTTTTGAAGCATCTCGGCCTTCGCGGACCTCAAAAACCTATTCACGATGCCTTCGGTCATCGTGCGGACCATGGTCGCCTGCGGGGTAGAGCAAAACGATATTTTAGAACCAAGAAAAAATTTGGCATGACTTTCCCTAAAAATAGGACCAAAAAGAATGCTTAATGCCAAAATTCTCGCCGAAACGGAAATGAATCAACATTCCGGCAAAATATTGGCAACTATCGCATTTCAAATACCGGTACACCTCCAAACACAAACACATATGCAACACCACAAACATATGCAACACCACGAACATACATAGATCTAGCTAGGCCATAAAAAGTGCATGTGCACATTGTTTGTAGGGAGAACAACATAAATATAGCTTCCCCCCTTACTTACCTAGCAAAACAAGGTAACTTAACCACTTAATTTGAATGAATCTATGGTGGAAATGAGGTGAAAAAGAGGAGGCACCCGAGACAAGGAGGAGGCGGTGGAGAGAATGAAGTGGGGAGAAAGTGAGTGTGGGAGGAGAGGCTGTCCAAAATATCTTGTTGCTGCCCAATTACTAATGGCGCACCAGCAACAAATGTGCCATTAGTAATCCAGGTTACTAATGGCGCACCCCCTGGCGGTGCGCCATTAGAACTTTTGCAAAAAAAGGAATAAAAGCAATAATAAAAAAATAACATTAGTGGCGCACCTCCTGGATGGTGCGCCATAATGGCGCACCACCAGGGGATGCGCCATTAGGTTGGACAGGCGCACTAGTTCAAAAAAAATTTTGGTACTAATGGCGCACCGTGGTCAGGGTGCGCCATTAGTAGTTTCAACACTAATGGCGCATCAGAGGGTGGTGCGCCATTAGTATATACTAATGGCGCACCACTTGTCTGGTGCGCCATTAGTGTCATTTCCATCTATAGCCCTTTTCCTAGTAGTGTATAACGATAGCCACCGCGAGCCTCAACGATCATTGGACCGCACACATAAGTATGTATGATTTCCGATAAGTTGGTTGCTCGCTCCATTGTTCTGGAGAACGGAGTCTTGGTCATTTTGCCCATGAGGCATGGTTCGCACGTGTCAAATGATTCATAATCAAGAGACTCCAAAAGTCCATCTGCATGGAGCTTCTTCATGCGTTTGACACCAATGTGACCAAGGCGGCAGTGCCACAGATATCTGGGACTATCATTATCAATTTTACATCTTTTGGTATTCACACTATGAATATGTGTAACATCACGTTTGAGATTCATTAAGAATAAACCGTTGACCAGCGGGGCATGACCATAAAACATATCTCTCATATAAATAGAACAACCATTATTCTCGAATTTAAATGAGTAGCCATCTCGTATTAAACGAGATCCAGATACAATATTCATGCTCAAAGCTGGTAATAAATAACAATTATTGAGGTTTATAACTAATCCCGTGGGTAAATGTAGAGGTAGCGTGCTGACAACGATCACATCGACCTTGGAACCATTCCCGACGCGCATCGTCACCTCGTCCTTCACCAGTCTCCGCTTATTCCGCAGCTCCTGTTTTGAGTTACAAATATGAGCAACCGCACCGGTATCAAATACCCAGGAGCTACTACAAGTATTGGTAAGGTACACATCAATAACATGTATATCACATATACCTTTGGTGTTGCTGGCCTTCTTATCCGCTAAGTACTTGCGGCAGTTCGGCTTCCAGTGACCGTTCCCCTTTCAATAAAAGCAGTCAGTCTCAGGTTTGGGTCCGTGCTTTGGCTTCTTCCCGGCAACTGGCTTACCGGGCGCAGCAACTCTCTTGTCGTCCTTCTTGAAGTTCTTACCCTTTCCTTTCTTGAAACTAGTGGTTTTATTGACCATCAACACTTGATGTTCCTTTTTGATTTCTACCTCCGCTGATTTCAGCACTGAAAATACCTGAGGAATGTTTTTCACCATCCCCTGCATATTGTAGTTCATCACAAAGCTCTTGTAGCTAGGTGGGAGCGACTGAAGGATTCTGTCAATGACCGCCTCATCCGGGAGGTTAATGTCCAGCTGGGACAAGCGGTTGTGCAACCCAGACATTTTGAGTATGTGCTCGCTAACAGAACTATTTCCCTCCATCTTACCACTGTATAGCTTGTCGGAGACTTCATATCTCTCGACCCGGGCATGAGCTTGGAAAACCATTTTCAGCTCTTGGAACATCTCATATGCTCCGTGTTGCTCAAAACGCTTTTGGAGCCCCGGTTCTAAGCTGTAAAGCATGCTGCACTGAACGAGGGAGTAATCATCAACACGCGACTGCCAAGCATTCATAATGTCTTGGTTCGCTGGGACGGGTGCTTCACCTCGCGGTGTTTCTAGGACATATGCTTTCTTGGTAGCTATGAGCATGATCCTCAAGTTCTGGACCCAGTCCGTATAGTTGCTACCATCGTCTTTCAGCTTGGTTTTCTCTAGGAACACGTTGAAGTTGAGGTTGACATGAGCGTGGGCCATTTGATCTACAGGACATTTTGCAAAAGTTTTAGACTAAGTTCATGACAATTAAGTTCATCTAATCATATTATTTAATGAACTCCCACTTAGATATACATCCCTCTAGTCATCTAAGTGATACATGATCCGAGTCAACTAGGCCGTGTCCGATCATCACGTGAGATGGACTAGTCATCATCGGTGAACATCTTCATGTTAAACGCATCTTCTATACGACTCATGTTCGACCTTTCGGTCTCTTGTGTTCCGAGGCCATGTCTGTACATGCTAGGCTCGTCAAGTCAACCTAAGTGTTTTGCATGTGTAAATCTGGCTTACACCAGTTGTATGGGAACATTAGAATCTATCACACCCGATCATCACATGGTGCTTCGAAACAACGAACTTTCACAACGGTGCACAGTTAGGGGCAACACTTTCTTGAAGTTATTATGAGGGATCATCTAATTTACTAGCGTCGTTCTAAGCAAATAAGATGCAAAAACATGATAAACATCACATGCAATCAAATAGTGACATGATATGGCCAATATCATTTTGCTCCTTTTGATCTCCGCCTTCGAGGCGCCATGATCATCATCGTCACCGGCATGACACCATGATCTCCATAATCATGATCTCCATCATCGTGTCTTCATGAAGTTGTCTCGCCAACTATTACTTCTACTACTATGGCTAACAGTTTAGCAATGAAGTAAAGTAATTACATGGCGTTATTCAGTGACACGCAGGTCATACAATAAATAAAGACAACTCCTATGGCTCCTGCCGGTTGTCATATTCATCGACATGCAAGTCGTGATTCCTATTACAAGAACATGATCAATCTCATACATCACATATATTTCATTCATCACATCCTTTTTGGCCATATCACATCACAAGGCATATGCTGCAAAAACAAGTTAGATGACCTCTAATTGTTGTTGCATGTTTTTACGTGGCTGCTATAGGGTTCTAGCAAGAATGTTTCTTACCTACGCCAAAACCACAACGTGATATGACAATTTCTATTTACCCTTCATAAGGACCATTTTCGTCGAATCCGATCCGACTAAAGTGGGAGAGACAGACACCCGCTAGCCACCTTATGCAACTAGTGTATGTCAGTCGGTGGAACCTGTCTCACGTAAGCGTACGTGTAAGGTCGGTCCGGGCCGCTTCATCCCACGATGCCACCGAAACAAGATAAGACTAGTAGTAGCAAGTAAATTGACAAAATCAATGCCCACATCAAACTTGTGTTCTACTCGTGCATAGAAACTACGCAAAGACCTAGCTCATGATGCCACTGTTGGGGATCATTGCAGAAATTAAAATTTTCTACGCATCACCAAGATCAATCTATGGAGTAACTAGCAACGAGAGAGAGGGGAGTGCATCTTCATACCCTTGAAGATCGCGAGACAGAAGCGTTACAAGAACACCGATGAAGGAGTTGTACTCGAAGCGATTCAGATTGTGGTGGATTCCGATCTTAGCGCCGAGCAACGGCACCTCCGTGTTCAACACACGTGCAGCCCGGTGACGTCTCCCGCGCCTTGATCCATCAAGGAGGAGGGAGAGGTTGAGGAAGAAGGGCTCCAACAGCAGGACGACGGCGTGGTGGTGATGGAGTGGCAGTACTCCCGCAGGGCTTCGCCAAGCTCTTACAGAGGAGGAGAGGTGTTGGGGAGGGGAGGGGACGCGCCTTGGATGTGTTGCTGCAGCCCTCCCGTCGCCCCTCTATTTATAGGAGAAGGGGAAAGGGGGGCCGGCCCCTCTAGATGGGATCTAGAGGGGGGCGGCAGCCAAGGGGGGAGGGGGCTTGCCCCCAAGCAAGGGAGGCGCCCCCCCCCTTAGGGTTCCCCCCAACCCTAGGCTCATGGGCCCTAGGGGGGTGGCTCACAGCCCTCCAAGGGGCTGGTTCCCTTCCCTATACAGCCCATGAGGCCCTTCGGGACAGGTGTCCCCTCCCGGTGGACCCCCGGAACTCCTCTGGTGGCCCCGGTACAATACCGGTATGCCCCCGAACATTTCCGGTGACCGTATGACAACTTCCCATATATAAATCTTCACCTCCGGACCATTCCGGAACTCCTAATGACGTCCAGGATCTCATCCGGGACTCCGAAAAACATTCAGTAATCACATACAAATCTTCCTAATAACCCTAGCATCGTCGAACCTTAAGTGTGTAGACCCTACGGGTTCGGGAATCATGCAGACATGACTGAGACAGCACTCCGGCCAATAACCAACATCAGGATTTGGATACCCATGTTGCCTCCCAGATGTTCCACGATGATCTCATCAGATGAACCACGACGTCGAGGATTCAAGTAACCCCGTATGCAATTCCCTTTGTCAATTGGTACGTTACTTGCCCGAGATTTGATCGTCGTTATCCCAATACCTCCTTCAATCTCGTTACCGGAAAGTCACTTTACTCGTTACATAATGCATGATCCCATGACTAACCACTTAGTCACATTGAGCTCATTATGATGATGCATTACCGAGTGGGCCCAGAGATACCTCTCTGTCATATGGAGTGACAAATTCCAGTCTCGATTCATGCCAACCCAACAGACAGTTTCGGAGATTCCTGTAGTGCACCTTTATAGTCACCCAGTTACGTTGTGATGTTTGGTACACCCAAAGCACTCCTACAATATCCGGGAGTTACACAATCTCATGGTCTAAGGAACTATTACTTGACATTAGAAAAGCTTTAGCAAACAAACTATACGATCTTGTGTTGTGCTTAGGATTGGGTCTTGTCCATCACATCATTCTCCTAATGATGTGATCTCGTTATCAATGACATCCAATGTCCATAGTCAGGAAACCATGACCATGTGTTGATCAACGAGCTAATAAACTAGAGGCTCACTAGGGACATGTTGTGGTCTATGTATTCACACATGTATCACTGTTTCCGGTTAATACAATTATAGCATGAACAATATACAATTATCATGAACAAGGAAATATAATAATAATCATTTTATTATTGCCTCTAGGGCATATTTCCAACATAAGGGTCTCCTCCAAGGTTGTCAGCTTCAGATTCAAATCAACAATGGAGTCATTGGCTTCAGAGAGCAGTTTGGTTTTGTCAGATATGGCGACTTGCAGCTCCACCAAGGTGTGGACAGTCTTCTCTCTGTTGCTCTTTAGTGTGGAGACCTCCTTCCTTTGCTCCTCCTCCTCCACCTCCAGCTTCTCCACCTTGTCGGCCAGCTCATTCTTGGCGGCCTCCGCGGCCTCAATGCCACCGACGGCCTCCTTCAACTTGCCGACATGATCTAGGGCCAAAGCATCAAGTGTGTCTTTGTGCCTCTGCTTCAGCTCCTGGGTCCGCTGCGCGACAAGCTTTTTGATTTCTCCATCCTTGCCATGGAGCTTGGCGGCAAGAGCCTCTTCATGGGTGGCAAGGTCTTCTGCTTGGGCGTCGAGCAGAACATAGCACTCCCTCAGATCGGCGTCATCCTTGGCGGCCTGTGTAGCAGTCACCTCCTCTGCCTTCTCAACGTCAGGCTGCTTCAGGAGGAGATCATTTCAACGCTCGCTCAGCTGCTCCTTGTTGGCCTTCAGCTCCTGCTGGGCCTCGGCGAACTAGGTCTGCATCTGCGTGATGCGCTCCTGGAAATCTGCCTCTGCCCTGTCAACAACCGCCATCCGGGTGTCCACTTTCTCCTTACGGGCGCGGTGAAGCGCCTGGAGCTTCTGGAACTTGATGCTTGTGGCTTGGAGGAGCTGGTCTTCTTTGGAGTCGCTGCCGCTGGTGCTCGGCTCATCAACAACTTGTCGCCCGGTAGTAGTGAGGACCTCTTCGTCAAAAACCTCCCCTTCGGTTGGTGCTCCAGTGCTTGCCGTACCTGGGATGCTGACGAACAGGTCGTCTCCTACCTTCAGGTATCTGCTCTGGGTGGGGGCTTTAGAGGTTGATGGTTGGTCGTCAACCACCGTTGACCCAGCAGCCGAGGGCTTCGGGACCGGTGTAGTACGAGGCGCTCCTGCGGCAGGGTTGCCGTCAATGTGGTCACCGGTCTCCTTGGCGGCCTCCCCGGCAGACCCCTTGGCGGCCTCTTCATGCGCGTCCTTGTGTAAAACCGATCACCTAAGGGGTCACAAGGATCCCATCTACGTTTGATGGGGGATTAGTTGTGCGAAGAGCATGTCGAGCCGTTAGGACACATAGAGTTTTTATCCAGGTTTGGGCCGCAAAGATGCGTAATACCCTAGTCCTGCTTTATCAGGTTATATGCGTGTTCTTGCGCTCTTGAACTAGCTATGATGCATGGTTTGTCCAAAAGTCCAAATCCTCTCTCTCTGTGCCTTGGGCCTCCTTTTATACGCGAAGGGGTTGCAATAGTGGCACACAGGAGGTGGCAAGCTATAGCGATACGAGTTTATCGCTCGATTAACGCAAGACAAATGCATTTAATGTGATGCCTACGTGTCCTCTCACTTTATTGGGGACGACAACAGAGGCCATCCCGTCCTTCGCCACCTCCCCCCGCCTCGCCACGCGTCTAGCCGACGAGGCATGCAGTGCCACACTGACCAACCAGTTGTTGTGTTGGAAACATGGCAGGCTTCCACGAAGATCTGTATGCCGTCACGCAGGCATCTGCTTTGTTGGCATGCTTATCACTGTGTTGTAGTGGTGGTGAGGTGGTGGAACCCTGCCGAGCGCGGGCCTGGCCATGGCCCAACGACCATCCCCGACAAGGCTTGCCGAGGGACTTGGAGTCGTCCCCGGCAAGAGTCTTGCGGGGGTCTTCGTCATTTGATCCCATGTGGACCCGTGGGTCGTCGATCTTTGTGAGGAGTCGCATGCTACCAAGCATGTGCTCTTCAAATCTTGGTCTTTAACATTGTCGATGGTGTCAGAGATCTCAAGCCCAAGGGTGATGGCCTTGCTGGTTCCTTCGCAAGCTGCCCCAGCAAGGAGCTTGCCGGGGGGGGGGGGGGGCTCGCACGTTGTCTCGTCAAGGCTTCTTGTCGGGCATAGCCCTGCTTGCCCCTTGCTGCTCGCTACTCTGGGTAGTTGCCCTGATGTTGCTTGCCCTTGTCTTGCCTTCTGCTGTCTGATACGTCTCCATCATATCTACTTTTCCAAACACTTTTGCCCTTGTTTTGGACTCTAACTTGCATGATTTGAATGGAACTAACCCGGACTAACGCTATTTTCAGCAGAACTGTCATGGTGTTATTTTTGTGCAGAAATAGAAGTTCTCGGAATGACCTGAAAATCCACGGAGAAACTTTTTCGAATTAATAAAAAATATTGGCAAAAGAATCAAGACCAGGGGGCTCACACCCTATCCACGAGGGTGGGGGGTGCGCCCCCTGCCTCATGGGCCCCCTGGACCTCCACCGACCTCAACTCCAACTCCATATATTCACATTCGGGGAGAAAAAATCAGAGAGAAATATTCATCGCGTTTTACGATACAGAGCCGCCGCCAAGCCTTAAACTCTCTCAGGAGGGCTGATCTGGAGTCCGTTCAGGGCTCCCGAGAGGGGGATTCATCGCCGTCGTCATCATTAACCATCCTCCATCACCAATTTCATGATGCTCACTGCCGTGCGTGAGTAATCGTAGGCTTGCTGGATGGTGATGGGTTGGATGAGATTTACCATGTAATCGAGTTAGTTTTGTTAGGGTTTGATCCCTAGTATCCACTATGTTCTGAGATTGATGTTGCTATGACTTTGCTATGCTTAATGCTTGTCACTCGGGCCCGAGTGCCATGATTTCAGATCTGAACCTATTATGTTTTCATGAATATGTGTGAGTCCTTGATCCTATCTTGCCAGTCTATAGTCAGCTATTATGTGTTATGATCCGTTAACCCCGAAGTGACAATAATCGGGATACTTCCCGGTGATGACCGTAGTTTGAGGAGTTCATGTATTCACTAAGTGTTAATGCTCTGGTCCGGCACTCTATTAAAAGGAGGCCTTAATATCCCTTAGTTTCCAATAGGACCCCGCTGCCATGGGAGGGTAGGACAAAAGATGTCATGCAAGTTCTTTTCCATAAGCACGTATGGCTATATTCGGAATACATGCCTACATTACATTGATGAACTGGAGCTAGTTCTGTGTTACCCTATGTTATAACTATTACATGAGGAATCGCATCCGACATAATTATCCATCACTGATCCAATGCCTACGAGCTTTTCACATATTGATCTTTGCTTAGTTACTTTACCGTTGCCACTGTTACAATTACTACAAAACTGGTACTATTACTTTTGCTACCGTTACCTTTACTTCCATACTAATTTGCTACTAAATAATTTGTTACAGATATTAAGTTATCCAGGTGTGGTTGAATTGACAACTCAACTGCTAATACTTGAGAATATTCTTTGGCTCCTCTTGTGTCGAATCAATAAATTTGGGTTCAATACTCTACCCTCGAAAACTGTTGCGATCCCCTATACTTGCGGGTTATCAAGAGTATTTTCTGGCACCGTTGCCGGGGAGCATAGCTCTATTCTTTGAGTTACTTGGGATTTATATATGCTGGTCACTATGAGGAACTTGAAATAAGAAAGAACTAAGATTTATCCCTCAACTATGAGGGGAGGTAAGGAACTGCCATCTAGCTCTGCACTTGATTCTCCTTCTGTTATGAGTAAACTTGCGACACCTAAACCTGCTTCCGCTATTAATTTTGATATGTCGCATGTTATTGATGATGCCACTTCTACTATGCATGATACTTATGATGAAACTACTTCTATGCTTGATACTACTGTGCCATTAGGTGAATTTCTTGATGAACAACTTGCTAGGGCTAGAGAGAATGAAACTATTGAAACTTATATTATTTATCATAGTGATGATGAAGGTTCTCCCCCTAAATATGAATTGCCTATTGTTCCTGAGGGTTATGTTATGGATGAAGAAACTGCTAGAGATTTTCTTGCTTGCAATGATAGATCTGATCTTAAGAAGTTATTAGCTAAATTGAAACAGAAATCTCCGAATGCTAGAATGAAATATGACCCTGCTTTTGCTACTTCACCTATCTTTGTTACTGATAAGGATTATGATTTCTCTGTCGATCCTGAGATAATTACTTTGGTTGAATATGATCCTTTTTATGGCTATGAATCTGAAATTGTTGTGGCACATCTTACTAAACTGAATGATATAGCCACCCTATTCACTAATGATGAGGAAACTTGCTATTATTATATCCTTAAGATATTTCCATTCTCATTAAAGGGTGATGCTAAAACTTTGTTTGATTCTCTTGAGCCTGGTTGTGTGTGTAGTCCCCAGGATATGATTTATTACTTCTCTGCTAAATATTTCCCTGCTCATAAGAAACAAGCTGCTTTAAGGGAAATATATAATTTTGTGCAAATTGAAGAAGAGAGTCTCCCACAAGCTTGGGGGAGGCTTCTCCGATTACTTAATGCTTTGCTTGATCATCCTCTCAAGAAAAATGAAATACTTGATATCTTTTATAATGGACTAACCGATGCTTCCAGAGACAACCTGAATAGTTGTGCTGGTTGTGTTTTCGAGGAAAGAACCATCGATCAAGCTGAATTGCTATTGAATAATATGTTGACTAATGAAAATAATTGGACACTTCCTGAGCCAACTCCTGAACCAACTCCGAAGAAAAGGGGTGTTCTATTTCTCAGTCCTGAAGATATGCAAGAGGCAAAGAAATCTATGAAATAAAAATGTATTAAAGTTGAAGATGTTAAGAATTTACCTCCTACTGAAGAAATACATGGCCTTAATATACCACCTATTGAAGAAATACATTGTCTTGATAACCCGACACAGGTAGTAAAGGTAAATTCTCTCTATAGACATGATAAAGTTGAAATCCCGTCTACTAAGTTTGGTAGCCAATGCTTGGATGAATTTGATGACTTTATGGCTAAACAAGAAAACTTTAATGCTTATGTTGGTAGGAAATTGAAGAGTAATGCTTATACGATTGGACACTTGAGTGATTATATGTCTAGAATTAACGGTGAACTTAAACTCATTAGTAAACATGCTTCTATGGTTACCAGTCAAGTAGAACAAGTGCTTAGGGCTCAAAATGATTTGCTCGATGAATTAAATAATAAACATGGCTTTGCTGTTAGAGTAGCAACTAGAACGGGTAAAATGACTCAGGAACCTTTGTATCTTGAAGGCCACCCCAAGAGGATTGAACATGATTCTCAAAGAAATATTGTTTGATGCACCTAGTCCTTCTAAAAAGAAGAAGAAGAAAAATGATAGGACTTTGCATGCTTCTAGTGAACCTGTTGTAGACACATATGAGAATCCCAATGATATTTCTATTTCTGATGCTGAAACACAATCTGGTGATGAACATGAACCTAGTGATAATGTTAATGATAATGTTCATGTTGATGCTCAACCTAGCAATAATAATGATGTAGAGATTGAACCTGTTGTTGATCTTGATAACCCACAATCAAAGAATCAACGTTATGATAAGAGAGACTTTGTTGCTAGGAACTACGGTAAATAAAGAGAACCTTGGGTTCAGAAACCCATGCCTTTTCCTCCTAAGCCATCCAAGAAAACGGATGATGCGGATTTTGAGTGCTTTGCTGAAATGATTAGACCTATATTTTTGCGTATGTGTTTGACTGATATGCTCAAAGTAAATCCTTATGCTAAATACGTGAAAGATATTATTACAAATAAAAGAAAGATACTGGAAGCTGAAACTTCCACCATGCTTGCTAATTATACTTTTAAGGGTGGAATACCTAAAAAACTTGGAGATCCGGGAGTACCAACTATACCATGCTCCATTAAAAGAAACTATGTTAAAACTGCTTTATGTGATCTTGGAGCCAGTGTTAGTGTTATGACTCTCTCTTTATATCATAGACTTGAATTGAATAAGTTGACAACTACTTAAATATCTTTGACAATGGCCGATAAATCAACTACTATACCTGTCGGTATTTGTGAGAATGTGCCTGTTATGGTTGCAAACGTTACTATCTTAACGGACTTTGTTATGCTTGATATTCCCGAGGACGATAGTATGTCGATTATCCTTGGTAGACCCTTTTTGAATACTGCAGGGGCTGTTATTGATTGCAACAAAGGCAATGTCACTTTTCATGTTAATGGTAATGAGCATACAGTACACTTTTTGAGGAAACAACCTCAAGTTCACAGTATCAATTCTATTGGAAAAATTCCATCAATTATTATTGGAGGCTTCGAATTTCCTCTTCCTACTGTCAATAAGAAATATGATATTCTTATTACTAGGCATGTACATATCCCCATTGAGGTAACCTAGTGTTATTTGAAATTTCTCCGGTTCCATGCTATTTGGAATGAGTTTGTTAACAAGACTTGATCAACCTTGTTAGTGGATTCCTTTTGATGAGCATGAGATGGATGAAGTTAGAAAGCACAACCTTCTGTACCCTCCTTTTAGTTTATGTTATTTAGATTAAATAAAGTAAAAATTCTATTTTCTGTCTATTTTCTGATTTAGCCATGCAATACCCCGAAAATAAAAGTTCTCCAAATGCCCTGAAAATTTAGTGTCATTTTTTCTGGAATATTTGAGAATATCTGGCACTGAGAACACACCAGGGGGAGCAAGCACCTGGCCACGAGGGTCCAGGGCGCACCCACCCCCATGGGGCGCACCCCCTGCCTCATGGGCCCATGGTGCCTCCCACTTATTCCTGCACCCATGCTCTTCTTCTTCCTCCCAAAAAATCACTATCCAACTCAAGCACGAGTTCTAGCTCATTTTGCTGCCATTTTCGATCTCCTTGCTCAAACTCCATTCACAAAACTGCTTTGGGGGATTGTTCTTTGGTATGTGACTCCTCCAATGGTCCAATTAGTTTTTGTTCTAGTGCTTTATTCATTGCAAATTTTTGCTGCCTATGCGACCCTGTTCTTGAGCTTGCATGTCAAATTTATATGGTCCAAAGTAGTTCTAATGCATGATATAGTCTCTAGGCACTTGTGGGAGTAGTTTCTATCAATTTTGTTGAGTTTGGTTCACTTTTATTTTGAGTTACTAAAAAAAATTCAGAAATTTTTAGAAAATGATGAAGAGATTTTTGAGGGGCTCTTCGAGCCAAAGCTCGAAGGATAAACAAGCCAAGGAGAATAAAAAGCCCAAGTATAATCTCCCTCGCGTCGTGGAGGTTTAGCCGTGTGAATGGCCTTCTGATGAGTTTTTGAGAGCAGCCAGGATTTATGATGATTTTTATTCCTTGGCTAATGATGCGGGCCTCACCCACTTCCTCCACAACTAACTCGAACAGTATCTCTTACTTACCAATACTTTCCTGCAAAAATTTTACTTTCACCCTAAGAAATCACCACCTTAAGTAGAGTTTCATTTATACGATGTGGTTAGGGAGATGCCACTTTGTGATTTTTGTGCGGTTTGCAAGATACCCTTCGAGGGCAGCCTTGAGGAACCACATCATAAATATATGGATGGATTTATTGATATGGTTACTGTAGGGTAAACGAGGAAGGTTTCCAATGCAAGAATTACTAGCATACACTTTCCTGATTTATGTTACTTTGCAATATTTGCTAGTAGATGCTTAATTGGTCGCGGAAACTGTGGAAACCTTAGGGTTCCTGACTTAATTATTTTGTGCCATGCTTTATTTTGTGATAACACTATTAGTCTGGGCGCTATTGTTGCTAAATTTTTAACTATGGACCGTACAAAGGGCCCCATCTTTGGAGGCATCTATGCTTCACGCCTTGCTTAACACTTTAAGATACCTATCAGGCATTATGATAAAGAGGAAAAGCTGTTGCCCCTACCTTTCTAGATTATAAGAGTATGGTAGCGCATGAGTTTATTGTTAAAAATGATGAGAAGATGCTTAAGTATAATTTGAGATTTCATAAAACTCACAGTGAGACTATTATCTTGCCTGCACCCTCTTTGTTTGACTTAACTGGAGGCACATACCTCATCTTGCCGGAGGCTGTTTACGCATACCTAGGCCAGACATCAGCTCCAGAGCCTGAGCCGGAACCACCACTTAACCCTTATCGACCGTCCTTTTATTAGTGGGATCCGGAGGAGATCGCCAGCCAGTGGTACTCTGATGATACTCCTCAGTACACCGGAGAGAGTAGCCGCGATCCATGGGCATAGTCCAGCTTAAGCCAAAAGCCTAAGCTTGGGGGAGTACATATTTCTCACCAATATTACATTCATGTTCACACACACATGCTAGTTGTCGGTGCTCATACTTTTTCATTGTACTATCCATGCTAGTTTATTTTCTTTTCTCGCTTTCTTCTTGTGTGTTTGAATAACCTTAAGAAAAACCAAAAAAAATAGTTATAGCTTTTAGCTAGTTTACTTTCCATGCATGTAGTAGTAGTAATTAAAAGAAAACCCAAAAAGATTTCTCCTTCTTGTTTTGCTTGTTGGGAGCTTTCCCGTGTAAATAGTTTTACTTCTTTTCTTTCCTTTTGGGGGTCGAGAGGAGAAGACCATGATGAAAATGTTGAGTGGCTCTCATATGCATTATTGTTGATCTAATCAAGAGCCCAAATTACCTTGTCTTCTCCTTTGAATTGAATGCTTGCAGATTCCAGCTTACTCCAATGCACGTGAACTATTATTATTATTCACACCGTTCGGTCGTGCGAGTGAAAGGAAATAATGACGATATATGATGGACTGATTGAGATGAGAGAAGCTGGTATGAACTCGACCTCTCTTGTTTTTGTAAAAATGATTAGTTCATCGTTCCTGATTCAGCCTATTATGAATAAACATGTCTGCAATGACAATTAGAGATTATAGTTGCTTATGCAATGCTTAATTAGCTAGGAGTTTATAATGGTTTACCTTGCGTGCCAACATGCTATTAAAATGGTTGTGATGTGGTATGATACGGTGGTATCCTCCTTTGAATGATTCGAGTGACTTGACTTGGCACATGTTCATGCATGTAGTTGAAACAAAATCAACATAGCCTTCACGATATTTATGTTCATGGTGGATTATATCCTACTCATGCTTGCACTCAGTGTTGATTAACTTTAGTGCATGTTCATGACTGTTGTCGCTCTCTAGTTGGTCGCTTCCCATTCTCTTGCTAGCCTTCACTTGTACTGAGCGGGAATGCTGCTTGTGCATCCAACTCCATAAACCCCAAAGTTATTCCATATGAGTCCACCATACCTTCCTATATGCGGTATCTACCTGCCGTTCCAAGTAAATTTGTATGTGCCAAACTCCAAACCTTCAAATGAAATTCTATTTTGTATGCTCGAATAGCTCATGTATCAACTAGGGTTGTCTGTATCTTCCATGCTAGGTGGGTTATTCTCAAGAGGAGTGGACTCCGCTCCTCACTCACGAGAAAATGGATGGTAACCGGGATGCCCAATCCCATGCTTAAATCAAATCAAAATAATTACAAACAAAACTCCCGCAGGATTGTTGTTAGTTGGAGGCACTCGTTGTTTCGGGAAGCCATGGATAGATGGTTGTTGGTGGTGGTGGGGGGTATAAACTTTACCATTCTGTTTGAGAACTGCCTATAATGTGTGTAGCATGGAAGATATCGATATCTCTCGGTTGTTATGTTGACAATGAAAGTATACCTCTCAAAATATTATTTATCTCTATTTCAAAATCGAGATCTGGAAGCTCTACAAATCCCTACTTCCCTCTGTGAAGGGCCTATCTCTTTACTTTTATGTTGAGTCATCATCCTCTTATTAAAAAGCACCAGTTGGAGAGCACCGCTGTCATTTGCATCCATTACTATTAATTTATATTGAGTATGACTGGATCTCTTTTACCATGAATTACAATGTTTAGTCAGTCCTTGATCTTCAGAGGTGCTCAACATTTATGTTTTGCGGTCTCAGAAAGGGCTAGCGAGATACCATCTTGTTATATCATATTATGATTGTTTTGAGAAAGTATTGTCATCCGAGATTTATGATTATTGCTTGCTAGTTGATTATGCCATTGATATGAGTAAACATGAGACCTAAGTGTTATTGTGAATATGGTTAGTTCATAATCTTTGCTGAAAAATTGAATGCTGGCTTTACATATTTGCAACAACAAGAGCAAACCGAGTTTGTAAAAGTTTTTCTTTATCACTTTCAGTTTGTCAACTGAATTTCTTGAGGACAAGCAAAGGTTTAAGCTCGGGGGAGTTGATACGTCTCCATCGTATCTACTTTTCCAAACACTTTTGCCCTTGTTTTGGACTCTAACTTGCATGATTTGAATGGAACTAACCCGGACTGACGCTGTTTTCAGCAGAACTGCCATGGTGTTATTTTTGTGCAGAAATAAAAGTTCTCAGAATGACCTAAAAATCCACGGAGCTACTTTTTTGAATTAATCAAAAATATTGGCGAAAGAATCAAGACCAGGGGCCCCACACTCTATCCACGAGGGTGGGGGGCGCGCCCTACCCCCCCTAGGCGCGCCCCCTACCTCATGGACCCCCTGGACCTCCACCGACCTTAAGTCCAACTCCATATATTCACGTTCAGGGAGAAAAAAATCAGAGAGAAAGATTCATCGCGTTTTATGATACGGATCCGCCGCCAAGCCCTAAACTCTCTCGGGAGGGCTGATCCGGAGTCCGTTCGGGGCTCCGGAAAGGGGGATTCGTCGCCGTCATCATCATCAACCATCCTCCATCACCAATTTCATGATGCTCACCGCCGTGCGTGAGTAATTCCATCATAGGCTTGCTGGACAATGATGGGTTGGATGAGATTTACCATGTAATTGAGACCATGTAATCGAGTTAGTTTTGTTAGGGTTTGATCCCTAGTATCCACTATGTTCTGAGATTGATGTTGCTATGACTTATCTATGCTTAATGCTTGTCACTAGGGCCCGAGTGCCATGATTTCAGATCTGAACCTATTATGTTTTCATGAATATATGTGAGTTCTTGATCCTATCTTGCAAGTCTATAGTCACCTATTATGTGTTATGATCCGTTAACCCTGAAGTGACAATAATCGGGATACTTACCGGAGATGATCGTAGTTTGAGGAGTTCATGTATTCACTAAGTGTTAATGCTTTGGTCCGGTACTCTATTAAAAGGACTCCTTCATATCCCTTAGTTTCCAATAGGACCCCGCTGCCACGGGAGGGTAGGACACAATATGTCATGCACGTTTTTTTTCATAAGCATGTATGACTATATTCGGAATACATGCCTACATTACATTGATGAACTGGAGCTAGTTCTATGTCACCCTATGTTATAACTATTACATGAGGAATCACCTCCTACATAATTATCCATCACTGATCCAATGCCTATGAGCTTTTCACATATTGATCTTTGCTTAGTTACTTTACCGTTGCCACTGTTACAATTACTACAAAACTGCCACTGTTACTTTTGCTACCGTTACCGTTACTCCCATACTACTTTACTACTAAATACTTTGCTGTAGATATTAAGTTATTCAGGTGTGGTTGAATTGACAACTCAACTGCTAATACTTTAGAATATTCTTTGGCTCCCCTTGTGTCGAATCAATAAATTTGGGTTGAATACTCTACCCTTGAAAACTGTTGCGATCCCCTATACTTGCGGGTTATCACTGTCTTCCTCTGCCTCGCCATGCCTTGCTGTAGGGGTGGCTGCGATCGCCCGTGCACAAGTAAGGGCTACATAAGCACCCATACTTTTGTACATTGACAGGAGCCCCCGGGCCTGGGCCACACATAAGCGTGAGGTGTAGTTGGGCCAGGCCCAATACGGTGCGCGGGTGGGCGTGGCAGAGGCGAACCGCCACGATTTTTCTGGCAGTTGCGCTACCCCATGCCCCATGTCGAGTGTGTGACATGAGGGTCGTGTGCGGGATGGGCGTGGCACGCATGCGTCATCTTGTAGTAAATGGTAAAGAGCTGGCTCGCGCCTTCCCCATAAAAAGGAATAACCACAGGAGCACTGCTCATTTACCTCCCCTCCTTCTTCTAATCTCGGAACCGTCATTCCCCTTTTCTCCACCAAATCGAAACTAGAGCTTTGCGCCTCCGCTCGCCACTGCCACGCCTCTATTGCCTCTCGATCCTTTTCCCCTCCATAGCCGCCATGGCGCCTAAGGATAGCAAGGGCAAGAAGGCGGCCAAGGCTGCAATAGGGAAGGAGTTGCCGAAGAGCGAGCTGGTGAAGATGCGGAAGGAGCATGCCCTCTTCCCTCTGACGATTGATGTGATCATGCTCAAGGACCAGTTCCTGTGCTTGTGGGTAAAGGAGACGACGGGGCATCCCGCCACCAAAGTCATTCCTGCTCCCTTCGCTAAGGCCGGCCCGAACAATTACCCCTTCTTTGTCGACTACTTCTCTTGCGGCCTCTGCCCCCCTTCTCAGATTTCTTCAACGACATCATCAACACCTACGGCTTCCACCTCTTGGATTTTACGCTGAACGCGGTGGTGTACATGGCTCTTTTCGCCCATCTCTGCGAGGGATTTGCCGGATTCTTCCCTAGAACGATGCTCTTTCGCCATTACTTCTTCCCCTGGATTCAACAAGGGGACGCCATCTCTGGCTCCGTCACTTGGATACCGAGGCCTCTGTGCAATGGTGCATATTCGGAGGGCTTCCAAAAGGTGGGGTGGGATGAATGGCGGGGCCGGTGGTGCTGGATCATGGAGAAAGATCCACAACACTTCTGCGAGGTTCGTCAGAGCCCGCCAGTCTGCGGCGATGACTGGAGCGACTCCGACCCCAACGACGTGAAGCTCACGGTCGCCACCACTAGGATTCTCCGCCTCGTCTCTGCTGGCCTCACGCTGGAGATGGTCGGGGCTGATTTCATTCGCCGCCGTATCGCTCCTTTGCACTAGAAGGGGAGGCCGACCTGGGACTTCAGGAATGTAGCGGATGTCATGAGGGTCCGCCGCGGTTTAAAGCATAACTTCATCGTGATTCAGCACACATCCATCTGCCAGAGGCTCTTCTAGCTCAAGGCGGACAAGGACGACAACACTGAGTGGGTCGGCGAGGCCGCAAAGGTCGGCAAGAAAGGCCACCCATTCAGGTTGCCGGCAGGGGTGCACCCGATGAGCAATAACTCTCGCTAGACCAAGATTATTGCCACGATGCCTGCCTTCAACGCTCATGGCCTGGATCCAACCTGGGTCGAGCCAAAGGCGGAGGATGTGCAACAGTTCTTCGAAAACTTGTCGGAGGGCCATTTTCGTGTCGAGCCAGTACTCATCCACCCCACCACTTCCCACGAGCTGGCGTATATCGCCGCCAGGGCAAAGGAGGCAGCTCTTGCCGCGGAGGCTAGAAACTGTGACGCCATGGAGGACGAAGCCGAGGAGGCCAAGGAGGAACAAAGATTCCTCAAGTGGGTGGAGCCGGCTGGAGATACCAGTGGCGCTGGCGTCGGGGCGTCCCTCGGCGTGGAAGCGGCCGAAGAGTTGGTCGGGGAGGCGTCTGGGGCGGACGAGTCCTCGGGCCTGATGAAAAGGCGCGTCTTGTGACGGGCCGGCTCCAACGAGCCAGTTCGCCCCGGCAAGGCCACACAGCGACAAGGGGCCCCAGTAGGGCCCATTGATACGTCTCCAACGTATCTATAATTTTTGATTGTTCCATGCAATTATATTACCCCTTTTGGATGTTTATGGGCTTTATTTTACACATTTATATCATTTTTTGGACTAACCTACTAACCAGAGGCCCAACCCATATTGTTTTTGCCTATTTCAGTATTTCAAAGAAAACGAATATCAAACGGAGTCCAAACGGAATGAAACCTTCGGGAGCGTGATATTGGAACGAACGTGATCAGGAGAGCTTGGAGTGCAAGTCAAGAAGCTTCCGAGGACCCCAGGAGATAGGCCCCCCCTGTAGGGCGCGCCCCCTATCTCGTGGGCCCCTCGGGCAGCCACCGACGTACTTCTTCCTCCTATATATACCTACATACCCCGAAAACATCCAGGGGCACCACGAAACACAATTTCCGCCGCCGTAACCTTATGTATCCGCGAGATCCTATGTTGGAGCCTTCGCCGGCACTCTGCCAGAGGGGGAATCGACCATGGAGGGCTTCTACATCAACATCCTTGCCCCTCCGATGAGTTGTGAGTAGTTTAGACCTACGGGTCCATAGTTCTTAGCTAGATGGCTTCTTCTCTCCTTTTGGATCTCAATACAATGTTCTCCCCCTCTCTTGTGGAGATCTATTCGATGTAAACTCTTTTTGCAGTGTGTTTGTCGAGATCCAATGAATTGTTGGTTTATGATTAAGTTTATCTATGAATAATATTTGAATCTTCTCTGAATTCTTTTATGTATGATTGAGTTATCTTTGCAAGTCTCATCAAATTATCAGTTTGGTTTGGCCTACTAGATTGATCTTGCTTGCCATGGGAGAAGTGCTTAGCTTTGGATTCAATCTTGTGGTGTTCTTACCCGGTGACAGAAAGGTTGCAAGACATGTATTGTATTGTTGCCATCGAGGATAACAAGATGGGGTTTACATCATATTGCATGACTTTATCCCTCGACATCATGTCATCTTGATTAATGCGTTACTCTGTACTTATGAACTTAATACTCTAGATGCAGGCAAGAGTCGGTCGATGTGTGGAGTAATAGTAGTAGATGCAGGCAGGAGTCGGTCTACTTGTTATGGACGTGATGCCTATATACATGATCATGCCTAGATAATCTCATAACTATGCGCTTTTCTATCAATTGCTCGACAGTAATTTGTTCACCCACCGTAATACTTATGCTATCTTGAGAGAAGTCTCTAGTGAAACCTATGGCCCCTGAGTCTATCTCTTATCATATTTGCTTTTAATCTACTTTTATTTGCATCTTTACTTTTTGCATCTATATTATAAAATACCAAAAATATATTTATCTTATCATACTATCTCTATCAGATCTCACTTTCGCAAGTGGCCGTGAAGGGATTGACAACACTTTATTGCGTTGGTTGCGAGTTCTTAGTTTGTTTGTGTAGGTGCGTGGGACTTTTGAGGAGCCTCCTACTGGATTGATACCTTGGTTCTCAAAACTGAGGGAAATACTTACGCTACACTTGCTGCATCACCCTCTCCTCTTCGGGGAAAACCAACGCTAGCTCAAGACATAGCAAGAAGGATTTCTAGCGCTGTTGCCGGGGAGGTCTTCGCTCAAGTCAAGACATACCAAGTACCCATCACAAACCCATCTCCCTCGCATTTACATTATTTGCCTTTTGCCTCTCGTTTTCCTCTCCCCCACTTCACCCTTGCCGTTTTATTCGCCCTCTCATTCCCAATCTCCTCCTCTCTTTTTTGCTTGTTGTTTTTCTGCTTGCCTGTGTGCCTGTTTGTCCTTATGGCTTTGCCTAAAGGTCCTGACCACCTTCTCGGAAGGATGGATGAGATTTAATCAAATATTAGAAGCTTTATGAATTTGCAATTTGAGCATAATAATTTCTTTAGAAAAGAGCTTAAGGAACAAAAAAGTTTTTTGGGGTTTATGAACAAAGAGCTTGATGATATGAATAAAGAATTCTATGGTGTTAACGCTCAAATTACCCGGCTTGAAAATGCTATAGCCAAAATTCCTGACAAGCAAGCCACCTTAGTCAATAAGATGGCTGCTAAACCAGAAAAATTACATGAAAATAATGATGAGGATCTTAAAGTTATTAATGCGTCCCTGATTAGATCTATGTTTTGCAATATGAATTTTGATGATTATGGGACTGATGATGAATCAACTTTGCCTAGTAGGCGTCCCAAGAATTCGGAGTCTTTAGATCTTGATGCTAAATTTGGTAAAAGTGAGATTGGAGGATCCTCAATTTCTAATAATATTGAACCTACTATCTCGGATTTCAAGGTATTTGATTATGATAATTGCTCTCTAAAAGGTAGTATTTCCTTATTGCAATCCGTTGTTAATTCTCCTCATGCTTATAGTCAAAACAAAGCTTTTACCAAACATATTGTTGATGCCTTGATGCAATCTTATGATGAAAAACTTAATTTGGAAGTTTCTATACCTAGAAAACTTAATGATGAGTGGGAACCTACTATAAAAATTAGAATTAAAGATTATGAGTGTTTTGCTTTGTGTGATTTGGGTGCTAGTGTTTCCATGATTCCAAAAACTTTATGTGCTATTCTAGGTTTCCATGATCTTGAAGATTGCTCTTTAAATTTGCACCTTGCGGATTCCACCATTAAAAAGCCTATGGGGAGGATCAATGATGTTCTTATAGTTGCAAAGAGAAATTTGGTACCCGTAGATTTTATCGTTCTTGATATAGATTGCAATCTTTCTTGCCCTATTATTCTTGGTAGATCTTTCCTTAGAACGATTGGTGCGATTATTGATATGAAGGAAGGGAACATTAGATTCCAATTTCCCTTAAAGAAAGGCATGGAGCACTTTCCCAGAAAGAAAGTCATATTACCTTATGAATCTATCATGCGTGCTACTTATGAATTTAGTGCCAAAGATGGCACTCGTTACATCTATCTTCGCTTTTATGCCTAGCTAGGGGCGTTAAACGATAGCGCTAGTTGGGAGGCAACCCAATTTTCTTTATGTTCTTTGTTTTTGTTCCTGTTTAGTAATAAATCTTTCATCTACTTTCTGTTTAGACGTGTTTTCATGTTTTATTTAGTGTTTGTGCCAAGTAGAACCTATAGGATAAACTATGATGATAGTTGATTTGATTCTGCTGAAAAACAGAAACTTTGCGCTCATGAGAAAAAATTCAATAAATCACAGAAACGAGATTTTGCATTGATTATTTTTTCTGCTGATCAATAAACAAATTTTCCAGTATGTCCTATTTTGGTAGGATTTTTAGAGTTCCAGAAGTTTGCGTTAGTTACAGATTGCTACAGACTGTTCTGTTTTTGACAGATTCTATTTTTCGTGTGTTGTTTGCTTATTTCAATGCATCTATGGCTAGTAAATTAGTTTATAAACCATAAGGAAGTTGAAATACAGTAGGTTTAAGACCAAAATAAATAAATAATGAGTTCATTGCAGTACCTTATGTGGTGGTTTTGTTTTCTTTCACTAACGGAGCTTATAAGATTTCCTTCTGAGTTTTGTGTTGTGAAGATTTCAAGTTTTGGGTAAAGCTTTTGTGGACTATGGAATAAAGGGTGGCAAGAGCCTAAGCTTGGGGATGCACAAGGCACCCCAAGATATTCAAGAATAGCCAAAAGCCTAAGCTTGGGGATGCCCCAGGAAGGCATCCCCTCTTTCATCTTCGTTCATTGGTAACTTTACTTGGAGCTATATTTTTATTCGCCACATGATATGTGTTTTGCTTGGAGCGTCGTGTATTATATTAGTCTTTGCTTTTTAGTTTGACACAATCATCCTTGATGTACACACCTTTTGGGAGAAGCCTATTTGATTAGAATTTGCTAGAATACTCTATGTGCTTCACTTATATCTTTTGAGCCTGATAGTTTTTGCTCTAGTGCTTCACTTATATCTTTTAGAGCACGGTGGTATCTTAATTTTGAAGAAATTGCTAGTCTCTAATGCTTCACTTATATCATTTTGATAGTCTTTTAGAACAGCATGGTATTTGCTATGGTCATAAAGTTGGTCCTAGAATGATGAGCATCCAAGTTGGGTATAATAAAAACCATCATAGAAAGTGAATTGGATGCTATGATGAATTTGATGCTTGATAATTGTTTTGAGATATGGAGGTAGTGGTATTAAAGTCATGCTAGTTGGGTGATAATGAATTTAAAGAATGCTTGTGTTGAAGTTAGCAAGTCCCGTAGCATGCACGTATGGTTAAAGTTATGTAACAAATTTGAAACATGAAATGTACCTGGCTTGTACATCCTTATGAGTGGCGGTCGGGGACGAGCGATGGTCTTTTCCTACCAATCTATCCCCCTAGGAGCATGTGCGTAGTACTTGATTTTTGATGACTTCTAAATTTTTGCAATAAGTATATGAGTTCTTTTGACTAATGTTGGGTCCATGGATTATACGCACTTTTACCTTTCCGCCATTGCTAGCCTCTTCGGTACCGTGCATTGCCCTTTCTCACCTTGAGAGTTGGTGCAAACTTCGCTGGTGCATCCAAACCCCGTGATACGATATGCTCTATCACACATAAACTTCCTTATATCTTCCTCAAAACAGCCACCATACCTACCTATTATGGCATTTCCATAGCCATTCCGAGATATATTGCCATGCAACTTTCCACCGTTCCGTTTATCATCATCATGACATACATTACTTTTGTCATATTGCCATTGCATGATCATGTAGTTGACATCGTATTTGTGACAAAGCCACCATGCATTATTTTTCGTACATGTCACTCTTGATTCATTGCACCATCTCGGTACACCGCCGGAGGCATTCATATAGAGTCATATCTTGTTCTAGTTTCGAGTTGTAATTCATATGTTGTAATCAATAGAAGTGTGATGATCATCATTTTTAGAGCATTGCTCAAAGAAAAAAATAAGAAAGGCCAAAAGAAAAAAAGAAAGGCCCAAAAAGAAAAAAAAGAAAAAAAAGAAAAAAGAAAAAGAAAAAGAAAAAATATAAAAAATAAATAAAAAGGGCAATGCTACTATCTCTTTTTCCACACTTGTGCTTCAAAGTAGCACCTTGTTCTTCATGTAGTGAGTCTCATATATTGTGCTTCAACGTAGCACCATGTTTTTCATATAGTGAGTCTCATAAGTTGTCTTTTTCATACTAGTGGGAATTTTTCATTATAGAACTTGGCTTGTATATTCCTACAATGGGCTTCCTCAAATGCCCTAGGTCTTCGTGAGCAAGCAAGTTGAATGCACACCCATTAGTTTTCTTTTGTTGAGCATTCGTTTATAGCTCTATTGCATCCGTTGCATGGCAATCCCTACTCCTCATGTTGACATCAATTAATAGGCATCTCCATAGCCCGTTGATTATCCTCGTCAATGTGAGGCGTTCTTTTTTTTGTCTTCTCCACACAATCCCCATCATCATATTCTATTCCACCCATAGTGCTATATCCATGGCTCACGCTCATGTATTGCGTGAAGGTTGAAAAAGTTTGAGATTATTTAAGTATGAAACAATTGCTTGGCTTGTCATCGGGGGTATAGAAGTTGGGAACATCTTTGTGTGACGAAAATGAAGCATAGCCTAACTATATGATTTTGTAGGGATGAACTTTCTTTTGCCATGTTATTTTGAGAAGACATGATTACTTTGATTAGTATGCTTGAAGTGTTACTATTTATTTTATCAATATTAACTTTTAGTTTGAATCATTTGGATCTGAACATTCATGCCACAATAAAGAAAATTACATTGTGAATTATGCTAGGTAGCATTCCACATCACAAATTCTCTTTTTATCATTTACCTACTCGAGCACGAGCAGGAATTAAGCTTGGGGATGCTTGATACGTCTCCAACGTATCTATAAATTTTGATTGTTCCATGCTATTATATTACCCCTTTTAAACGTTTATGGGCTTTATTTTACACATTTATATCATTTTTGGGACTAACCTACTAACCGGAGGCCAACCCCATATTGCTGTTTTTTTTGCCTATTTCAGTATTTCGAAGAAAAGGAATATCAAACGGAGTCCAAATGGAATGAAACCTTCAGGAGCGTGATTTTTGGAACAAACATGATCCGGAGGGCTTGGAGTGCAAGTCAAGAAGCTTCCGAGGACCCCACGAGATAGGGGGCCGCCCCCCCCCCCCCTTGTAGGGCGCCCCCCTATCTCATGGGCCCCTCGGGCGGCCACCGACGTACTTCTTCCTCCTATATATACCTACGTACCCCGAAAACATCCATGGGCACCATGAAACACAATTTCCACTGCCGTAACCTTCTGTATCCGCGAGATCCCATCTTGGAGCCTTCGCCGACACTCTGCCGGAGGGGGAATCGACCACGGAGGGCTTCTACATCAACATCATTGCCCCTCTGATGAGTTGTGAGTAGTTTACCACAGACCTACGGGTCCATAGTTATTAGCTAGATGGCTTCTTCTCTCTTTTTGGATCTCAATACAATGTTCTCCCCCTCTCTTGTGGAGATCTATTCGATGTAAACTTTTTTTGCGGTGTGTTTCTCGAGATCCGATGAATTGTGGGTCTATGATTAAGTTTATCTATGAATAATATTTGAATCTTCTCTTAATTCTTTTATGTATGATTGAGTTATCTTTGCAAGTCTCTTTGAATTATCAGTTTGGTTTGGCCTACTAGATTGATCTTTCTTGCCATGGGAGAAGTGCTTAGCTTTGGGTTCAATCTTGCGGTGTTCTTACCCAGTGACAGAAAGGGTTGCAAGACATGTATTGTATTGTTGCCATCGAGGATAACAAGATGGGGTTTACCCAGGGGCAACTACGAGCACTAGTAAGGTACACATCAATAACATGTATATCAAATATACATTTGTTCACTTCGCCATCCTTCTTATCCGCAAAATATTTGGGGTAGTTCCGTTTCTAGTGACCATTTCCTTTGTAGTAGAAGCACTCAGTTTCAGGCTTAGGTCCAGCTTTGGACTTCTTCACAGGAGTGACAACTTGCTTGCCATTCTTCTTGAAGTTCCCTTTCTTTTCCTTGCCCTTTTTCTTGAAACTAGTGGTCTTGTTAACCATCAACACTTGATGCTCTTTCTTGATTTCTACCTTTGCCGATTTTAGCATCGCGAAAAGGTCGGGAATTGTTTTCATCATCCCTTGCATATTAGAGTTCATCATGAAGTTCTAATAGCTTGGTGATAGTGACTAGAGAACTCTGTCAATCACTATCTTATCTGGAAGATTACCTCCCACTTGATTCAAGCGATTGTAGCGCCCAGACATTCTGAGCACATGCTCACTAGCTAAGCTATTCTCCTCCAGCTTGAAGGCAAAGTACTTGTCAGAGGTCTCATACCTCTCAACATGGGCATGAGTCTGAAATACCAATTTCAGATCTTGGAACATCTCGTATACTCCGTGGCGTTCAACACGTTTTTGAAGTCCCAGTTCTAAGCTGTAAAGCATGGTGCACTAAACTATCAAGTAGTCATCATACTGAGCAAGCCAAACGTTCATAATATAGGCATCTGCTCCTGCAATAGATCCATCACCTAGCGGTGCATGAAAGACATAATTCTTCTGTGTAGCAATGAGGATAATCCTCAGATCACTGACCCAGTCCGTATCATTGCTACTATCATCTTTCAACTTTTTTTTCTCTAGGAACATATCAAAAATAAACGGTGAGCTACATCACGAGCTATTGATCTACAAAATAATTTGCAAATACTATCTGGACTAAGTTCATGATAAATTAAGTTCCATTACTTAAGAACTCCCACTTTGATAGACGTCCCTCAAGTCATCTAAATGATACGTGATCCAAATCAACTAAACCATGTCCAATCATCACGTGAGATGGAGTAGACATCAATGGTGAACATCTCTATGTTTATCATATCTACTATATGATTCACATTCGACCTTTTGGTCTCCAGTGTTCTGAGGCCATGTCTGTACATGCTAGGCTTGTCAAGTTTAACCCAAGTATTCCGCATGTGCAAAATTGTCTTGCACCCGTTTTATGTGAACGTAGAGCCTATCACACCCGATCATCACGTGGTGTCTCAACACGAAGAACTGTCACAACGGTTCATACGTGGGGAGAACACTTATACCTTGAAATTTAGTTAAGGTGTCATCTTATAATGCTACTGCCGTACTAAGCAAAATAAGATGCATAAAAGATAAACATCACATGCAATCAAAATATGTGACATGATATGGCCATCATAATATTGTGCTTTTGATCTCCATCTCCAAAGCATCGTCATGATCTCCATCGTCACCGGCTCGACACCTTGATCTCCATCGTAGCGTTGTGGTCGTCTCGCCAACTATTGCTACTACAACTATCGCTACCGCTTAGTGATAAAGTAAAGCAATTACATGGCATTTGCATTTCATACAATAAAGCGACAACCATAAAGCTCCTACCAGTTGCCGATAATTTTACAAAACATGATCATCTCATACAACAATGTATATCACATCATGTCTTGACCATATCACATCACAACAGGCCTTGCAAAAAAAGTTAGATGTCCTCTACATTGTTGTTGCAAGTTTTACGTGGCTGCTACGGGCTTCTAGCAAGAACCATTCTTACCTACGACACAAAACCACAATGGTGATTTGTCAAGTTTGCTGTTTTAACCTTCAACAAGGACCGGCCGCAGTCAAATTCGATTCAACTATAGTAGGAGAAACAGACACCCACCAACCACCTTTATGCAAAACTAGTTGCATGTCTGTTGGTGGAACCAGTCTAATGATTGTGGTCATGTAAGGTTGGTGTGCACCGCTTCATCCAACAATACCGTCGAATCAAAATAGGACATTGGTTGTAAGAAGTATGATGATCACCGCCCACAACTCTTTGTGTTCTACTCGTGCATATCATCTATGCATAGACCTGGCTCGGATGCCACTATTGGGGAACGTAGCATGCAATTTCAAAAAAGTCCTACGCTCACGCAAGATCTATCTAGGAGATGCATAGCAACAAGAGGGGAGAGTGTGTCCACGTACCCTCATAGACGGAAAGCGGAAGCGTTTGCCAACGTGATTGATGTAGTTAAACTTATTCTTGTTACGACCGATCAAGCACCGAACGTACGACACCTCCGAGTTCTAGACACGTTCAGCTCGATGACGTCCCTCGAACTCTTGTTCCCGTAGAGTGTTGAGGAAGTAGATGAGTTCCCTTAGCACAACGTTGTGGTGACGGTGATGGTGAAGTTATCCGTGCAGGGCTTCACCTAAGCACTACGAGAATATTATCGGAGGCGTAAACTATGGAGGGGGGCGCCGCACACGGCTAACAATTGTTGGTGTGTGTTCTAGACGCTCCCTCCCCTTGTATATATACGTGGGAGGGGGAGGGGAGCAGCCTTGGGGCGCCCAAGTAGGAGGAATCCTACTTGGGCTCCCTAGTCCAATTCGGCCTCCCCTTTCCTTCTTTTTGCCAGAGAGAAAAGGCAAGGGGGAAAAAGAGAAGGAAGGGGGGCCGAACCCCTTCTCTTCCCTCTTCAATTCTGCCACCTACCTAAAGTGGGGTGCGCCACCACTTATGGGCTGGTGTGCTCCCCTCTTATGGCCCATATGACCCATATCTTCCCCCTGGAGTTCCGGTAACCCCCCGGTACTCTGATAAATACCCGATACTATCCGAAACACTTATGGTGTCTGAATACTATCATCCTATATATCAATCTTTATCTTGCAACCATTTTGAGACTCCTCTTCATGTCGGTGATCTCATCCGGGACTCCGAATAACATTCGGTCACCAAATGACATAACTCATATAATACAAAATTGTCATCAAACGTTAAGCGTGCGGACCCTACGGGTTCGAGAACTATGTGGACATGACTGAGACACCTCTCCGGACAATAACCAATAGCGGAACATGGATGCTCATATTGGCTCTCACATATTCTACGAAGATCTTTACCGATCGAACCGTTATGTCAACATACATTATTCCCTTTGTCATTGGTATGTTACTTGCCCGAGATTCGATCGTCGGTATCTTCATACCTAGGTAAATCTTGTTACCGGCAAGTGTCTTTACTCGTTCCATAATACGTCATCTTGCTTTATATAAGAGTTCGTCCAGGCTTATCCTTTGCTACAAAAAGGACTGGGCCACCTTGCTGAACCTTTGTTACACTTGTTACTTGTTACGTGATATGAATTATCTTATCACAAAACTATTTGTTACCGGTAATTTCAGTGCCTGCAGAAAATACCTTGCTGAAAACCGCTTGTCATTTCCTTCTGCTCCTTGTTGAGTTCGACACTCTTACTTATTTAAAGGACTATGATAGATGCCCTATACTTGTGGTTCATCAAGACTCATTTCTGGCACCGTTGCCGGGGAGTGAAGCGCTCTTGGTAAGTGGAAATTGGTAAGGAAAAATTATTACTACATGCTGAAATTTATTGTCACTTGACACTATGGAAAGTCATACTTTTACGGGCTTGTCAGCGTATCTTCACCTCGACTATTAGAGCAAAGAGTTCCTCCTCAACCTACTGCACCTACTGAATTATTTATTATGAAATTCCTTCGGGTATGATAGAGAAACTACTAGCTAATCCTTATGTAGGAGATGGAACACTACATTCTGATATGCATCTAATCTATGTCGATGAAATTTGTGGTTTATTTTAGCTTGCATGTTTGCCTGAGGATGAAGTCAAGAAGAAGGTCTTCTCTTTATCTTTGAAGCAAAAGGCATTGACATGGTATAGGCTATGTGATGATATTGGAGCTTGGAATTATAACCAATTGAAATTGGAATTTCATCAGAAGTTTTATCCTATGCATCTAGTTCATCGTGATCGGAATTATATATATAATTTTGGGCCTCGTGAAGGAGAAAGTATCGCTCAAGCTTGGGGGAGGCTTAAGTAAATGTTATATTCATGGCCCAATCATGAGCTCTCAAGAGAAATTATTATTCAGAATTTTTATGCTCGGCTTTCTCGTGATGATCAATCCATGCTTGATACTTCTTTTACTAGTTCTATTATGATGAAGGCTATTGAATTCAGGGGATCTTTTGGAAAGAATTAAACGTAACTCTAAATATTGGGAGCTCGACGGAGGTAAGAAGTCAGGTATAAACCTTAAGTTTGATTATGTTAAATCTTCTATGGATACCGATGATTTTCGTGAATTTAGCACTAAATTTTGCCTTGACTCTGAGATAGTAGCTTCTTTCTGTGAATCATTTGCTACTCATGTTTTATCTCCCTAGAGAGAAGTAGTTTAAATACCATCCTCCCAATTAAGTAAAAATATTAGAACCCATTAAAGTTGAAGAAGAATCTATTACTTATAATGTTGATCCACTTATTCCTACTGCTTATGTTGAGAAACCACCTTTTCCTGTTAGGATAAAAGAACATGCTAAAGCTTCAGCTGTAGTCCGTAAGAGTTATACTAGAACACCCACACCTCCTGAACAAATTAAAGTTCAACCTAACATTGCTATTGTCAAAGATCTCTAGGCTGAATATATTGATGGGCATGTTATTTATTTCTATGATGAAGCTACTAGAATTGCTAAACCCGACAAAGATAAACATAGACCTGTTGTTGGCACGCCTGTTCTCTCTGTTAAAATAGGAGATCATTGTTATCATGGCTTATGTGACTTGGGTGCTAGTGTGAGTGCTATTTCTTTTACTTTATATCAAGAAATTATGAATGATATTGCACCGGCTGAAATAGAAGATATTGATGTTACTATCAAGCTTGCTAATAGAGATACCGTCACACCGCTTGGGATTGTTAGAAATGTTGAAGTCTTGGGTGGGAAAATAAAATACCCTACTGATTTTCTAGTTCTTGGTTCCACACAAGATGATTTTTGTCCCATTATACTTAGTAGACCTTTCTTGAATAATGTTAATGCTAAGGTAGATTCTGAGAAAGAAACCGTCAGCGTAAGTTTCGGGGATGTATCTCATGAGCTTAATTTCTCCAAATTCCGTAGACAACCTCGAGATGCAAAATTACCTAGTAAGGATGAAATTATTGGTATTCCTTCTATTGTTGTGCCTCCTACCGATCCTCTAGAACAATATCTGCTAGACCATGAAAATGATATGCATATGAATGAAAGAAATGAGATAGATGAGATATTCTTTAAACAAATGCCTGTTCTAAAACACAACTTGCCTATTGAGACTCTTGGAGACCCTCTTCCACCCAAGAGTGATCACTACAAAAAAAAGACACATCCGTGACATTTTGGGCTGAACGAATTTTTTTCTGTCATGCTTTGTAATATTTGAACTTTTTAAATCTGAACTACTGATGCATGCGGCTATTTTAACGTGTGTACACTTAGATGCGTCTATTTGATCATGCGGGCATAAAAAACCGAAGAAGGCCAGATGTATGGGGCTAAAGTTGGATGGCGGTCCCCCATGTCCGCATCTGTGGACTAGCCCCCCCCCCCCTGTCCGAATATGGACGTGGCAGGAAATTTGTGGGTTGCTGTTGGAGATGCCCTTAGCCTCTCACCCACACCCCAGTTCTCTATGTCACCTTCCACTATCCTCCTCCTAGTCGGTGACGGCGACAAGGTGCCAGGCGAGTGGCAGGAGGTCCCGATGGCGTCGATCCAAAGGAGGTCATCATGGTGGCGCTCCACCTCCAGTCAATCGGGGCAACTCGCATTGAGAGATCGAGCTGGAGGCGGACGCGGATGTCACATGGTGGCTCAAGCCAGCATGCGGTGACACGTGATAATGGTGCGAATCTAGTAGAGGTTGTTGCGGTGGTGCTCCACCGCCAACCTCTTGGGGTGGCTTCCGTGGGGACCTCTAGCAAGAGGGGGATGCGACTAGTGTAGGGTGGTCATGCTGGCCTGCGCGGAAGGCCTCCTGGACATGAAGAAAGGTGCAACATGTGGACACAAAAATATCATGATGGTGTTGGAGGACCTCATAGTGGAAAACGAGCTGCTGGAGGGCGCGGAGGCTATCCCGCATCCTCCTCCTCCTTCGCCCCCCTGCAACTGACTGATATGGCTCCAACGTACTGATGTCTACTATGCAACTTTATTTTTGTAGACTCGTGTTGGGCCTCCAAGCGCAGAGTTTTGTAGGACAGTAGCAATTTTCCCTCAAGTGGATGACTTAAGGTTTATCAATCCGTGGGAGGTACAAGATGAAGATGGTCTCTCCCAAACAACCCTGCAACCAAATAACAAAGAGTCTCTTGTGTCCCCAACACACCCAATACAATGGCAAATTGTATAGGTGCACTAGTTCGGCAGAGAGATGGTGATAAAAGTGTAATATGGATGGTAGAAATATATTTTTATAATCTAAATAAATAAAAACAGAAATCTAGCAATTGATAAAAGTGAGCACAAACGGTATTGCAATGCTTGAAAACAAGGCCTAGGGTTAGTAACTTCGCTAGTGCAATCTCTCAAGAATGCTAATCTAATTGGATCATATAACCTTCACTCAACGTGCGATGAAGAATCACTCCAAAGTTCTTATCTAGCGAAGAATATGAGAACAAATTGATTGTAGGGTACACAACCACCTTAAAGTTATCCATTCGAATCGACCTATTCAAGAGTTCGTATTAAAATAACACAAAGTTATTATTTTCGTTTGATCTATCCAAGAGTTCATACTAAAAATAACATCATATGATACACATCAACCAACTCTAATGTCACCTAGATACTCCAATGTCACCACAAGTATCCATGAGTTAATTATACGATATGCATCAAACAATTTCAAATTCATAATGCTCGATCAACACAAAGAACCTCAAAGAGTTCCCCAAGATTTCTACCGGAGAAAAAATGATGAAAACATGCATCAACCCCTATGCATAGATTACCCCAATGTCACCTCGGGAATCCGCAAGTTGAGTGCCAAAACATATATCAAATGAGTCAATATAATACCCCATTGTCACCACAGGTATTCATATGCAAGACACATATCAAGTGCTTGCAAATCCATAAAAGTATTCAATCCGATAAAACCAAATGTCAAAGGGAAAAGTCAATTCATCACAACAAGATAGAGAGGGGTAAACACCATATGATCCAACTCATGGATACGCAATGAGGTATGCACGCGAGTGATCATCCTATATAGGACTACATACCACTGTCTGCATGTGGCCCAAAGAGCTGGTAGTGTGATGTTTGAATACGCAATACACAACTTTGATGTGGCACCACATATATAGGAAATCAAAAAGTCCCCATAGAGAGCGAGAGTTATGTACGCCCCCATTCGACACATGGTATATATGTACTTCTACTGTATAGCACAAACCAAAAAAGAATCATTCCTTGATGATCAAATTAACCTCTCTCTCATTGGGTCAAAGTGATGGAGGACAACCTCGCATGCCCACGGATGGAAGCACCACATGTGAGTGAGTTCATATATATAGGGCAACCACCGCCTGCATGGTATTGCGTGATGTTTGAATACCAATATAATGTACAACTTTGATGTGGCACCTACCTCGGGAACCGAAAAATCCCCACATGGAGCAAGGTTATGACACGGATATATATAGAGTATTCATGTTGCACCCTCTTTGACATGTACATAGTCCTATACCATGCATATACGTAACACAAACCAAAAAATAACCATCCTTGTTGGTCAAATTAACCTCTCTCTCGTTGTACGTTCAACTGGTCGACGACGACCTCGTGGGCCCATAGAGAGAGGCACACGCGAGTGATGTCATAAGACAAAACCACAGCGTGCATGCACCTGTGTGTTATGTGATGTTTGAATACCCAATGCACAACTTTGACGTGTAATTCTTGCTCTTCCTCGAGTAGGTAAATAATAAAACAGAATTCTTGATGTGGAATGTTCCCTAACATGTTCATCACATATTCTTTTCTTTGTAGTATGGACATTTAGACTTTTATATGCTTCAAAGCAATAGTCTAGTTTTGACTTGAAGACTTTAATACTCAAGCATATCAACAAGCAACCATGTCTTTCAAAATATCAACGCTAAAGCAAGTTATCCCTAGCCCATTATGCTCAATCATTGATCCATTCATGAAACACACTCGAATACTAGCTATACCCAATGCTCAAATATGATCATAGTGCCCCTTAGTTGGTGCTTTATAAGAGAAGATGGAGACTCAAGTGAAAAAATAAAAATTGCATAAAGTAAAAGAAAGGCCCTTCACGGATGGAAGTAGGCATCTGTAGAGGTGTCAGAGCTCAAAGCGAAAGTTGAGAGATGAAAACATTTTGGGAGGCATACTTTTCCCACCAACGAAAATGACTTAGAGTTCCCAACACTTTCCATGCTAGATATATCATAGGCGGTTTCCAAACAGAAAATAAAGTGTATTCCTTTTTCCACCATACTTTCACTTTCCATGGTTAACCGTATCCATGGGTTCCCTCCATACCAACACTTTCCAAGGAATTTATTATTTGACAACATAAAGTAAATTCATTTTTCATTTCGGGACAGGGCGTCCCTAATACATTTGCCGTACTCTTGTGCAATGACAAGTGAATAAACACTCATCGTGAGAATAACACATATAGCATGGAAAATATCGGCCACCCCTCACCGCCTCGCGAGCGGTACGAGCACACAAAAGAGAAATTTATTTTGAAAATTAGAGATGGCACATACAAATTTTCTTAGAACGGCACGGAAATACCGCATATAGGTAGGTATAGTGGACTCATATGGCAAAACTAGTTTAAAGGGTTTTCGATGCACATGTAGTGATCATACTTAGTGCAAATGAAGGCTAGCAAAAAGATTGAGAAGCGTCAAACTAAAAAATAAAAAATCTCATAAGCGAGCATTAAGAATAACTAACACCGAATAATGCATAACAAGTAGGATGTAATTTCATTGCATAACTATTGACTTTCGTGCTTGCATAGGGAATCGCAAACCTTAACACTAATATTCTTACTAAAGCATAATTACTCATCAACATGACTCACATATCATATCGTCATATCTCAAAACCATTACAAAGAACCAAGTTTATTTTGTCCAATGATCTTCATCAAAGTTTTTATTATATCCTCCTTGGATATCTATCACTTTGGGATTAATTTCATATGTTGCTTTTAATAAGCTCAAACAAATATAAGTGAAGAACATGAGCATAGTATTTATTTCTCTCAAAATAATCTAAGTGAAGCAAGAGAAAATTTCTTAAAAAAGTTACTAACTCCCAAATAAATCTAAGAAAATCATGAGAGCATTTCTTCAAAAAGATTTAAGTGAGCATAGAGAGCAATTCTAACAAGTCATAGCATAATTTTGGCTCCCTCAACTAGGTGTGTCAATCAAGGAAAGATGACCTAAAACAAAAAGCAAAACAAGCAAAGACTCATATCATACAAGATGCTCCAAACAAAACTCATGATATGTGACGAATAAAAATATAGCTCCAAGTAAAATACCGATGGTCGTTAGAAGAAAGAAGGGATGCCACTCGGGGGCATCCCCAAACTTAGTTGCTTGATACTTATTGAATATTATATTGGGGTGCCTCGGGCATCCCCAAGCTTATCCTTTTGCTAATCCTTATTCCTTCATCCATCGTAATATTACCCAAAACTTGAAAACTTCAATCACACAAAACTCAACATAACCTTTGTGAGACCCGTTAGTATAAGAAAGCAAACCACTACTACAAGTACTGTTAAAAACATTCATATTTTATTTTTGCATTATATCTACTGTATTCCAACTTTTCTAGGACAAAAACTCTTCAAAGAAAATGATAGAATCATCAAAACAAGCACACAACACAAAGAAAACAGAATCTATCAAAAATAGAACAGTCTGTAGCAATCTGGATATTGCAAATACTTCTGTAATTCCAAAAAATTTGAAAAATTAGGATCAGGTGAGCAATTTGCATATTAATCTTCTGCAAAATGGATCAAATCAAAGGCACTCTTCATTAAAAATGAGAATTATTTTCGTGGGTGCAAAAGTTTCTGTTTTCAGCAAGATCAAATCAACTATCACCCAAATCATCCCAAAGGCTTTGCTTGGCACAAACACTAATTTAAACCACAAAACACATCCAATAAGAGGCATAATTGGGTATTTTATTGGAAACAACAAGAAAATCAAAAGGCAAGAAGATACAAGTAGGGTTGCCTCCCAACGAGCGCTATCGTTTTACGCCCCTAGCTAGGCATAATGCAAAGGATCTAAGTTTTGTCATCTTTGGTTCTAGATCCATACGATGCCCTCATGATTGATTCATATGGTGGCCTAATTCTTGTTCTAGGGAAGTGTTTCATTCCCTTCCTTAGTGGAAATCGAAATTTAATATTGCCTTCTTTCATATCAATCACGACACTTATAGTACGTAAAAGCGGTCTACCAAGTATAATTGGACAAGACGGATTGCAATCAATATCAAGAATAATAAAAACTATGGACACGTAATTCCTATTTGCATGAAGAATAACATCATTAGTTCTTCCCATAGGCTTTTTAATAGTAAAATCTGCCATGTGCAAATTTAAAGAGTAGTCTTTAATATCGGTAAGACCAAGCACATCACATAAAGATTTTAGAATTGTAGAAATACTAGCACCCAAGTCACATAAAGCAAAACACCCATAATTTTTAATCTTGACTTTGATGGTAGGTTCCCATTCATCATGTAATTTTTCTATGTATTGAAACTTCAAATTCCAACTTTTCTTCAAAAGCTTTCATCATAGCATCAACAATATGATTAGTAAAAGCTTTATTTTGTTCATAAGCATGGGGTGAATTTATCATGGATTGCAACAAATAAATACAATCAACCAAAGGGCAACTATCATAATGAAAGTCTTTGTAATCCAAAAGAGTGGGCACAACACTAGTTAAAATTTTGACCTCTTCAAACCCACTTTTATCAATTTTCTCAACAAGATTTTCACCTTCCGAATTATCGGGACGCCTTCTAGCTAAATTTGACTCTTCTTTACTCCCTTTTTAATCAATCTTAATTTTACTAAACAAAGAATAAATACAAGAAACACCAATCATTTTAAAATCTTCATCACTTTTATGAAAGCAATCACTAGAAAATGCTTTTTCTAAAAACTCTCTTCTAGCTCTAAGAACATCGGTTCTTTTCTTACTTTCATCCATAGAAACATAAAGAGCTTTAACGGATTCTTCAACCTTAGAGACAAAAAGTTTCATCTTGAGAGTTTCTACATCATGAGAAATTCTATCAATACTTCTAAACATATCATCAACTTTATTCAGCTTTTCTTCTACGTAGCATTGAAAACTTTTTGAGTATTGATAAATTATTTAAAATTATTCTCAAGATCAGAGGTGTTCCTATTATTATTATTATTATTATTATTATTATTATTATTATTATTATTATAAGAAGGATTACCATAATTATTAGAGGAATTACTAGGAAAAGGCCTAGGATTAAAATTACCTCTATAAGCATTATTATTGATATTGTTTCACGAGATAAAATTCACATTTATGGTATCAGTATTTTGCTCAATCAAAGTAGTCAAAGGCACATCATTAAAATCAATAGGAGCACTTTTATTAGCAACCAATTTCATAAGAGCATCAACTTTTTCACTCAAAAAAAGAAGAAATTTCTTCAACTGAATTAACTTTTTTACTAGTAGGAGCACTTTCGGTATGCCACTATGAATAATTTGCCATAATATTATCTAGAAATTTAGTAGCTTGACCCAAAGTAATTCCCATAAAAGTACCACCCGTAGCAGAATCTAAAAGATTTCTAGAAACAAAATTCAATCCCGCATAAAATTTTTGTATGATCATCCAAAGATTTAACCCATGAGTTGGGCAGATCCTTAGCATCAATTTCATCCTTTCCCAAGACTGTGCAACATGGTCATGTTCAAGTTGCTTGAAATTCATGATCTGGGTTCTAAGGGAAATGATTTTTGTGGGCGGAAAATACTTAGTAATAAAATCATCCTTTTACCTATTCCAAGAAGCGATACTATTGCGAGGCAAAGAAGAAAACCAATTTTTTGCGGGATCTCGCAAAGAAAACAGAAATAATTTCAACTTCATAACATCATTGTCCACATCTTTTTTCTTTTGCATATCACATAATTCCACGAATGTGTTAAGATGGGACGCGGCATCCTCACTAGGAGTACCGGAAAATTGATCTTTCATAACAAGATTCAGCAAAGCGGCATTAATATCACAAGACTACGCACTAGTGGCAGGAGGAGCAATCGAGGTGCTAACAAAATATTGTTGTTGGTATTGGAGAAATCACACAACTTGGTGTCTCTTGAGTCATCGTGACTGCGCAACAAGATTGCACTCAAAAATATATCTGACGAGAAAACGTTGAACAAAAAAGAGGGCGAATAAAATGGCAATTTTTTGTGAAGTGGGGGGAGAGGAAAACAAGAGACAAATGGTAAATAATTTAAATTGCAAGGAGATGAGATTTGTGATTAGGAACCTGGTAGATGTTGATGATGTGTCACCGGCAACGGTGCCAGGAATTCCTTTTGATGTCTGCTAGAACTACGTCAGTATTTCCCCAAAGAGGAAGGGATGATGCAGCACATCGATGGTAGGTACACTACTGTAGGATGCTGCTAACGTGACACTACAATTAGAGACCCTTTGACGAAGCTGTGTGTGATGCATTAATTGTAGACGGTGGTGTAAAAGAACCGTCAAAAAAGTGCAACACATTTGTGATGGCAGAGCCATCAAACACGGTTCAGATTTTAGTTATGTGTGCGATGCAGGGCACACGGTTAGTCCATTCAAATTGTTTGCGATGAGGCAGAACAACAGAAACGGGCAACCATATCAATGTGTGTGCGATATACGACATACAGTTCGCTCCGATGAACAATTTGCTATTAGGGAGTGCAACAGAAACAGTTAGCCAGATCAAGGTGTGTGTGATATACGTCATACGGTTCACTCGGACGAACTGTTTTTGATTAAGGAACACAACAAAAATGGTTCAACTTAACAAGATGCGTGTGATATGCGGCATACAGTTCACATGGATGAACTGTTTGTGATGAGCCAAAAGAACACAATTGAGTCCTGTAAACAAGATGCGTGTGATACTTGGCAAACAGTCGACTCGGATGAACTGTTTGCGATGAGAAATTACAACACGGACGGTTAATACAGTAAGTTCGTGTGCGATTTTGTGTGTACAAAAAAACTTTGAAAAATGCAAACTAGTTGCTTGTGGTCGCTAAGAGTATCGCACACGATGCGTCTGCGAGTACTCGTGCGTGAGGATTAGTAAGTTACACATATGTTTCCTTATGTTAACTTGTGTGTGAATTTGCAATATAGACAGTTAATATGCAAATGCCTTATGGACATCGGGCACACGCTTAGACTGAAAGAACTGTGTACGGTACTAATACTTTCCATGAAAATTTAAGAACTTGGCGAAAAACATTTGAGAACATATATATAGTGGTTACACTATTTGGCAAAAGGAGGATCTTCGTAACACGGTTTTAACAACCATATGGTCCATATCTAGATACTTAACATAGTAACGACTATCACATTTTAAGAGGCTAACAGCCAACAACCATATGGTTCATATCTACATACTTAACATAGTAACAGCTAGCACATTTTAAGAGGCTAAGGGCCAACAACCACAACTATCCGCTGGAAGCAACTTGATCATGGCGACTCGGCATCTCATCAATTAAAAGGAAGAGCCCTCCTGTGCCTTCGTTGAGTATGAGTAGAATAGTGTCTCCAGTTTTCCAATATGAATGCATTGCCACGACAAGCGAGAACTTGTTAATTTGAATGGTTCCATTTCTGCGGGAAATACAATACCTTGCAATCACTTTGGCGTTATTAGCAGGCACAAGTGTAATTCGACCACGCCGGGAAATCAAACCAGGAACTTCTATAGCGGGCAATTTCTGTTGAAATATAGAATAAAACCAACTGTAACATATCGTTCAAGATATATATAGTTTATGAGCATCAACATTATAATAACACTTTTACCCAGCGTTTTGTGCACACAATTGGTCTTGTTCAATGTGTGCACCATAGGTATAATTAATCCCATCCAAAATCCAGCGTTCATACATTGTGCTATCTCTGTCAGATTATCAACAAAGTTTATGACATGCTTAAAGTCCTTCCAGTGAAATTTGGTACGCTTAGTAACATAAAAATCATTCACTATGCATCCAACATATCCTGCTTAAAAGGTGGAAAGGTATTATTTATTCCAAACATGACAGAAGAATATATAGTGCGCATAATTTGGTAAATAGAATTTGTTACTACCTAGGAATGGAGTTAGAAAATGAAATCACTATTGGTTGCTTAAATAGTGATCAATTAGTCAGAACAAATATCCCGATTTTGCTAAGTAATATGACAGCATGGAGAAAGTTGAAAGGTCACTAACCTCGATCAGACTTTGATCGGCTGATGACGTTGGGGAAGTAAACATCCATGTTAATTAGACCAGGCTGTGGTGCACACACTAGAATTTTATTTCCAGCTTTCAGTTCATAACACATAGACATTTTTCTCCAAAGGTTCGCATTAAAATAGGAGTGACCATATTTATCAAGTTTTATGCTAACCGTCATTGTATGTCCATGCTGCATTATCAATATGACATCCTCGGAGTTATCAACAAAGTAAAGCCCATGATTTTCTTCTAGTCATGTTCTTGCAAAGCAAGGGATGTACTGCTTGAAATGGAAATTAAGATCGTAAATTAGATATATTGAAACAATAGAGCAAGATGCAGATGTGGAGTAACTGATAGAACATATCAATATATAGATGAAAGAAAAGTACAAAAATATATAATTAAAAATAGATAATGTAACAAAGATTTGATGCAAATATATAGATAATGTAGCAGCAGACAGTATATGTTCACAAATTTAGGCCATGCCGACTGTGGTAGGTTGATGTTGAACATACCGACCGCTCCGTGAAGTCATCCGGAATGGTGAGATAGAACTTTGTTTCCGACTGGCCGCGACCACATTTGCCCGATTTGTGCTCGCACTATGGACACAAGAATGAAAACCCACGAATCAGCTAGAACAAAAATGATTCCACGGTGATTTCTGCCGGTTGATTAACAACGACGAACGGATTGCGATAAGAGATGAGTGAATATTTTGGTAAGTTGATTACCTTCTCCATGAGAAAAATCCCTGTCCCAATCCCACAGAAAACTCTAGTTGACCAGAGTCTAGAATGTTGGTGCAGATAGGTGGCGGAAAGCGGTGGGAGCGAAATCCCATGCCGTTTGGAGCGCGACCTCCGCCCACCGACAATAGCGCCATCGAGCTTAGGGTGGCCACCGCGATAGAAGTTGATGATGTTGGGGAACATAGTAATTTCAGAAAATTTCCTACACACACACAAGATCATGGTGATGCATAGCAACGAGAGGGGAGAGTGTGTTCACGTACCCTCGTAGACCAAAAGCGGAAGCGTTATGACAACGCGGTTGATGTAGTCGTACGTCTTCACGATCCGACCGATCCAAGTACCGAACGTACGGCACCTTCGAGTTCAGCACACGTTCAGCTCGATGATGATCCCCGGACTCCGATCCAGCAAAGTGTCGGGGATGAGTTCCGTCAGCACGACGGCGTGGTGACAATGATGATCTTCTACTGACGCAGGGCTTCGCCTAAACACTGCAACGATATGACTGAGGTGGAATATGGTGGAGGGGGGCACCGCACACGGCTAAGGAATGATCACGAAGATCAACTTGTGTGTCATGGGGTCCCCCCTGCCCCATATATAAAGGAGCCAAGGGGGAGGGGGTGGCCGGCCAAGGAGGGCGCGCCAAGGGGAGTCCTACTCCCACCGGGAGTAGGACTCCTTCTTTCCTAGTCCAACTAGGAGAAGGGGGAAAGGAGGGGAGTGGAGAAGGAAGGGAGAGGGGGGCCGCGCCCCAAACCCTTTGTCCAATTCGGACTGGGCTTGGGAGGGGCGCGCGCCACCTCCTGGCTCCTTTCCACTAAGGCCCATTAAGGCCCAATACTCTTTCCCGTATTCCCGTAACTCCCCGGTACTCCGAAAAATACCTGAATCACTCGGAACCTTTCCGATGCCCGAATATAATCATCCAATATATCGATATTTACATCTCGACCATTTCGAGACTCCTTGTTATGTCCCCGATCTCATCCAGGACTCCGAACTCCTTCGGTACATCAAAACTCATAAACTCATAATATAACTGTCATCGAAACCTTAAGCGTGCGGACCCTATGGGTTCGAGAACTATGTAGACATGACAGAGACACGTCTCCGGTCAATAACCAATAGCGGAACCTGGATGCTCATATTGGCTCCCACATATTCTACAAAGATCTTTATCGGTCAGACCGCATAACAACATACGTTGTTCCCTTTGTCATCGGTATGTTACTTGCGCGAGATTCGATCGTCGGTATCCAATACCTAGTTCAATGTCGTTACCGGCAAGTCTCTTTACTCGTTACGTAATACATCATCTCATAACTAACTCATCAGTCACATTGCTTGCAAGGCTTATAGTGATGTGCATTACCGAGAGGGCCCAGAGATACCTCTCCGACAATCGGAGTGACAAAACCTAATCTCGAAATACGCCAACCCAACATGTACCTTTTGTGACACCTGTAGTACTCCTTTATAATCACCCAGTTATGTTGTGACGTTTGGTAGCACCCAAAGTGTTCCTCCGGTAAACGGGAGTTGCATAATCTCATAGTTATAGGAACATGTATAAGTCATGAAGAAAGCAATAGCAACATACTAAACGATCAAGTGCTAAGCTAACGGAATGGGTCAAGTCAATCACATCATTGTCCCAATGATGTGATCCCGTTAATCAAATGACAACTCTTTTGTCCATGGCTAGGAAACGTAACCATCTTTGATAGACGAGCTAGTTAAGTAGAGGCATACTAGTGACACTATGTTTGTCTATGTATTCACACATGTATTATGTTTCCGGTTAATACAATTCTAGCATGAATAATAAACATTTATCATGATATAAGGAAATAAATAATAACTTTATTATTGCCTCTAGGGCATATTTCCTTCAGTCTCCCACTTGCACTAGAGTCAATAATCTAGTTCACATCATCATGTGATTTAACACCAATATTCATAATTGTATATGATTAACACCCATAGTTCACATCGTCATGTGATCAACACCCAAAGGGTTTACTAGAGTCAATAATCTAGTTCACATCGCTATGTGATTAACACCCAAAGAGTACTAAGGTATGATCATGTTTTGCTCGTGAGAGAAGTTTAGTCTACGGGTCTGTCACATTCAGAGCCGTATGTATTTTGCAAATATTCTATGTCTACAATGCTCTTCATGGAGCTACTCTAGCTAATTGCTCCCACTTTCAATATGTATCCAGATTGAGACTTAGAGTCATTTGGATCGGTGTAAAGCTTGCACCGATGTAACTTTTTACGACGGGCTCTTTTATCACCTCCATAATCGACAAGTATTTCCTTGGTCCTCATTAAGGATATTCTTGACCGCTGTCCAGTGATCTACTATTAGATCAAAATTGTATTCCTTTGCCGAACACAGAGAAAGGTATACTTTATAGAACCTATGACTGAGGCATAGGGAATGACTTTTCATTCTCTTTCTATTTTCTGCCATAGTCGGGTTTTGAGTCTTACTCAACTTCACACCTTGCAACACAGGCCAGAACTCTTTCTTTGACTGTTCCATTTTGAACTACTTCAAAAATTTATAAAGGTATGTACTCATTGAAAAACTTATCAAGCGTCTTGATCTATCTATATAGATCTTGATGCTCAATGTGTAAGCAGCTTCACCGAGGTCTTTCTTTGAAAAAATTCTTTCAAACACTCCTTTATGCTTTCCAGAAAATTCTACATCATTTCCAATTAATAATATGTCATTCACATATACTTATCAGAAATGTTGTAGTGCTCCCACTCACTTTCTTGTAAATACAGGTCTTCCAAAAGTCTGTATAAAACCATATGCTTTGATCAACTCATCAAAGCGTATATTCCAACTCCGAGATGCTTGCACCAGTCCATAGATGGATCGTTGGAGCTTGCACATTTTGTTAGCACCGTTAGGATTGACAAAACCTTCTGGTTGCATCATATACAACTCTTATTTAAGAAAACCATTAAGGAATGCAGTTTTGACATCCAATTGCTATATTTCATAAAATGTGGCAATTGCTAACATGATTCGGACAGACTTAAGCATCGATACGAGTGAGAAAATCTCATCGTATTCAACACCTTGAACTTGTCGAAAACCTTTCGCAACAAGTCGAGCTTAGTAGATAGTAACACTACTATCAGTGTTCGTCTTCCTCTTGAAGATCCATTTATTTAACATGGCTTGCTGATCATCGAGCTTGTCAATCAAAGTCCATACTTTGTTCTTATACATGGACCCCATCTCAGATTTTATGGCCTCAAGCCATTTCTCGGAATCTGGGCTCATCATCGCCTCCTCATAGTTCGTAGGTTCATCATGGTCTAGTAACATGACTTCCAGAACAGGATTACCGTACCACTCTGGTGCGGATCTTTCTCTGGAAGACCTACGAGGTTTTGTAGTAACTTGATCTGAAGTTTCATGATCATCATCATTAGCTTCCTCACTAATTGGTGTAGGAACCACTAGAACTGATTTCTGTGATGGACTACTTTCCAATTCAGGAGAAGGTACAATTACCTCATCAAGTTCTACTTTCCTCCCACTCACTTCCTTCGAGAGAAACTTCTCCTCTAGAAAGGATCCATATTAAGCAACAAAGATCTTGCCTTCGGACATGTGATAGAAGGTGTAACCATAAGTCTCTTTTGGGTATTCTATGAAGACGCACTTCTCCGATTTGGGTTTGAACTTATCATGCTAAAACTTTTTCACATAAGCATTGCAACCCCAAACTTTAAGAAACGATAGCTTAGGTTTACTGCTAAACCATAGTTCATACGGTGTCGTCTCAACGGATTTAGATGTTGCCCTATTAAACGTGAATGTAGCCGTCTCTAATGCATAACCCCAAAACGATAGTGGTAAACCGATAAGAGACATCATAGATCGCACCATATCTAGTAAAGTACGATTACGACGTTCGGACACACCATTACATAGTGGTGTTCCAGATGGTGTGAGTTGCGAAACTATTTCACATTGTTTCAAATGAAGACCAAACTCATAACTCAAATATTCATCTCCACGATCAGATCGTAGAAACTTTATTTTTCTTGTTACAATGATTTTTCCACTTCACTCTGAAATTCTTTGAACTTTTCAACTATTTCAGACTTATGTTTCATCAAGTAGATATACCCATATCTACTCAAATCATTTGTGAACGTTAGAAAATAACGATACTTGCCACGATCCTTAACACTCATCGGATCGCATACATCGGTATGTATTATTTCCAATAAGTCAGTAGCTCATTCCATTGTTCCGGAGAACTGAGTTTTAGTCATCTTGCCTAAAAGGCACGGTTTGCAAGCATCAAATGATTCATAACCAAATGATTCCGAAAATCCATCTTTATAGAGTTTCGTCATGCGTTTTACACCGATATGACCCAAACGGCAGTGCCACAAATAAGTTGCACTATCATTATCAACTTTGCATCTTTTGGCATCAATATTATGAATATGTGTATCACTACGATCGAGATCCAACAAACTATTTTCATTGGGTGTATGACCATCGAAGGTTTTATTCATGTAAACAGAACAACAATTATTCTTTGACTTTAAATGAATAACCGTATCACAATGAACATGATCAAATCATATTCATGTTCAATGCAAACGCCAAATAACATTTATTTAGGTTTAACACTAATCCCGAAAGTATAGAGAGTGTGCGATGATGATCATATAAATCTTGGAACTACTTCCAACACTCATCCCCACTTCACCCTCAACTAGTTTCTGATTATTCTGTAACTCCTGTTTCGAGTTACTATTTTTTAGCAATCGAACAAGTATCAAATACTCAGGGCTACTATAAACACTAGTAAGGTACACATCAATAATCTGTATATCAAATATACCCTTGTTCACTCTGCCATCCTTCTTATCCACCAAATATTCAGGGTATTTCCATTTCTAGTGACCATTTCCTTTGTAGTGTAAGCACTCAGTTTCAGGCTTTGGTTTAGCTTTGGGCTTCTTCACGGGAGTGACAACTTGTTTTCCATTCTACTTGAAGTTTCCCTTTCTTTCCCTTTGCCCTTTTCTTGAAACTAGTGGTCTTATCAATCATCAACACTTGATGCTCTTTCTTGATTTCTACCTTCGTCGATTTCAACATCACGAAGAGCTCGGGAATCGTTTTCGCCATCCCTTGCATACTATAGTTCATCACGAAGTTCTAGTAACTTAGTGATGGTGACTAGAGAATTCTGTCAATCACTATCTTATTTGGAAAATTAACTCCCACTTGATTCAAGCGATTGAAGTACCCAGAGAATCTGAGCACATGCTCACTAGTTGAGCGATTCTCCTCCATCTTTTAGCTATAGAACTTGCTAGAGACTTCATATCTCTCAAGTCGGGTATTTGCTAGAAATATTAACTTCAACTCCTGGAACATCTCATATGGTCCATGACATTCAAAACGTCTTTGAAGTCCCGATTCTAAGCCGTTAAGCATGGTGCACTAAACTATCAAGTAGTCATCATATTGAGCTAGCCAAACGTTCATAACGTCTGCTTCTGCTCCTGCAATAGGTCTATCACCTAGTGGTGCATTAAGGACATAATTCTTCTGTGCAGCAATGAGGTTAGACCTCAGATCACAGATCCAATCCGCATCATTGCTACCAACATCTTTCAACACAATTTTCTCTAGGAACATATCAAAATAAACATATGAAAGCAACAACGCAAGCTATTGATCTACAACATAATTTGCAAAATACTACTAGGACTAAGTTCATGATAAATTAAAGTTCAATTAATCATATTACTTAAGAACTCCCACTTAGATAGACATCCCTCTAATTCTCTAAGTGATTACGTGATCCATATCAAATACACCATGTCCGATCGTCACATGAGATGGAGTAGTTTCAACAGTGAACATCAATATGTTGATCATATCTACTATATGATTCACGCTCGACCTTTCAGTCTCCGTGTTCCGAGGCCATATCAGCTATATGCTAGTCTCGTCAAGTTTAACCTGGGTATTCTGCGTGTGCAACTGTTTTGCACCCGTTGTATTTGAACGTAGAGCCTATCACACCCGATCATCACGTGGTGTCTCAGCACGAAGAACTTTCGCAATGGTGCATACTCAGGGAGAACACTTCTTGATAATTTAGTGAGAGATCATCTTAAAATGCTACCGTCAATCAAAGCAAGATAAGATGCATAAAGGATAAACATCACATGCAATCAATATAAGTGATATGATATGGCCATCATCATCTTGTGCTTGTGATCTCCATCTTCGAAGCACCGTTGTGATCACCATCGTCACCGGCGCGACACCTTGATCTCCATCGTAGCATCGTTGTCGTTACGCCATCTATTGCTTCTACGACTATCGCTACCGCTTAGTGATAAAGTAAAGCAATTACAGGGCGTTTGCATTTCAGACAATAATGCGACAACCATATGGCTCCTGCCAGTTGCCGATAACTTCGGTTACAAAACATGATCATCTCATACAATAAAATATAGCATCACGTCTTGACCATATCACATCACAACATGCCCTGCAAAAACAAGTTAGACGTCCTCTACTTTGTTGTTGCAAATTTTACATGGCTGCTACGGGCTTAGCAAGAACCGTTCTTACCTATGCATCAAAACCACAACGATAGTTCGTCAAGTTAATGCAGTTTTAACCTTCGCAAGGACCGGGCGTAGCCACACTCGGTTCAGCTAGTGAGAGAGACAGACACCCGCCAGTCACCTTTAAGCACGAGTGCTCGTAACGGTGAAACCAGTCTCGTGTAAGCGTACATGTAATGTCGGTCTGGGCCGCTTCATCTCACAATACCGCTGAGCCAAAGTATGACTTGTTGGTAAGCAGTATGACTTGTATCGCCCACAACTCACTTGTGTTCTACACATGCATATGACATCTACGCATAAAACCTTGCTCGGATGCCACTGTTGGGGAACGTAGTAATTTCAACAAAAATCGTACGCACACGCAAGATCATGGTGATGCATAGCAACGAGAGGGGAGAGTGTGTCCACGTACCCTCGTAGACCGAAAGCGGAAGCGTTATCACAACGCGGTTGATGTAGTCGTACGTCTTCACGATCCGACCGATCCAAGTACCGAACATACGGCACCTCCGAGTTCAGCACACGTTCAGCTTGATGACGATCCCCGGACTCCGATCCAGCAAAGTGTCGGGGAAGAGTTCCGTCAGCACGACGGCGTGGTGACAACGATGATGTTCTACCGACACAGGGCTTCGCCTAAACACTGCAACGATATGACCGAGGTGGAATATAGTGGAGGGGGGCACCGCACACGGCTAAGGAACGATCACGAAGATCAACTTGTGTGTCATGGGGTGCCCCCCTGCCCCCGTATATAAAGGAGCCAAGGGGGAGGGGGTGGCCGGCCAAGGAGGGCGAGCCAACGGGAGTCCTACTCCCACCGGGAGTAGGACTCCTTCTTTCCTAGTCCAACTAGGAGAAAGGGGGAACGGAGGGGAGTGGAAAAGGAAGGGACAGGGGGGCGCGCCCCAAACCCTTTGTCCAATTCGGACTGGGCTTGGGAGGGGCGCGCGCCACCTCCTGGCTCCTTCCCACTAAGGCCCATTAAGGCCCAATACTCTTCACCGTATTCCCGTAACTCCCTGGTACTCCAAAAAATACCCGAATCACTCGGAACCTTTCCGATGCCTGAATATAGTCGTCCAATATATCGATCTTTACGTCTCGACCATTTTGAGACTCCTCGTCATGTCCCCGATCTTATCCGGGACTCCGAACTCCTTCGGTACATCAAAACTCATAAACTCATAATATAACTGTCATCGAAACCTTCAGCATGCGGACCCTACGTGTTCGAGAACTATGTAGACATTACGGAGACACGTCTCCGGTCAATAACCAATAGCGGAACCTGGATGCTCATATTGGCTCCCACATATTCTACGAAGATCTTTATCGGTCAAACCGCATAACAACATACGTTGTTCCCTTTGTCATCGGTATGTTACTTGCCCGAGATTCGATCGTCGGTATCCAATACCTAGTTCAATCTCGTTACCGGCAAGTCTCTTTACTCGCTACTTAATACATCATCTTGTAACTAACTCATTAGTCACATTGCTTGCAAGGCTTATAGTGATGTGCATTACCGAGAGGGCCCAGAGATACCTCTCCGACAATCGGAGTGACAAAACCTAATCTCGAAATACGCCAACCCAACATGTACCTTTTGTGACACCTATAGTACTCCTTTATAATCACCCAGTTATGTTGTGACGTTTGGTAGCACCCAAAGTGTTCCTCCGGTAAACGGGAGTTGCATAATCTCATAGTTACAGGAACATGTATAAGTCATGAAGAAAGCAATATCAACATACTAAACGATCAAGTGCTAAGCTAACGGAATGGGTCAAGTCAATCACATCATTCTCCCAATGATGTGATCCCGTTAATCAAATGACAACTCTTTTGTCCATGGCTAGGAAACGTAACCATCTTTGATAGACGAGCTAGTTAAGTAGAGGCATACTAGTGACACTATGTTTGTCTATGTATTCACACATGTATTATGTTTCCGGTTAATACAATTCTAGCATGAATAATAAACATTTATCATGATATAAGGAAATAAATAATAACTTTATTATTACCTCTAGGGCATATTTCCTTCAGTCTCCCACTTGCACTAGAGTCAATAATCTAGTTCACATCATCATGTGATTTAACACCAATATTCATAACTGTATATGATTAACACCCATAGTTCACATCGTCATGTGATCAACACCCAAAGGATTTACTAGAGTCAATAATCTTGTTCACATCGCTATGTGATTAACACCCAAAGAGTACTAAGGTATGATCATGTTTTGCTCATGAGAGAAGTTTAGTCTACGGGTCTGTCACATTCAGAGGCGTATGTATTTTGCAAATATTCTATGTCTACAATGCTCTGCATGGAGCTACTCTAGCTAATTGCTCCCACTTTCAATATGTATCCAGATTGAGACTTAGAGTCATCTGGATCGGTGTAAAGCTTGCACCGATGTAACTTTTTACGACGGGCTCTTTTATCACCTCCATAATCGAGAAGTATTTCCTTGGTCCTCATTAAGGATATTCTTGACCGCTGTCAAGTGATCTACTATTAGATCAAAATTGTATTCCTTTTCCAAACACAGAGCAAGGTATACAATAGGTCTGGTTCACACCATAGCATACTTTATAGAACCTATGACTGAGTCATAGGGAATGACTTTTCATTCTCTTTCTATTTTCTACCATAGTCGGGTTTTGAGTCTTACTCAACTTCACACCTTGCAACACAGGCAAGAAGTCTTTCTTTGACTGTTCCATTTTGAACTACTTCAAAAATTTATAAAGGTATGTACTCATTGAAAAACTTATCAAGCGTCTTGATCTGTCTATATAGATCTTGATGCTCAATGTGTAAGCAGCTTCACCGAGGTCTTTCTTTGAAAAACTTCTTTCAAACACTCCTTTATGCTTTCCTGAAAATTCTACATCATTTCCAATTAATAATATGTCATTCACATATACTTATCAGAAATGTTGTAGTGCTCCCACTCACTTTCTTGTAAATACAGGTCTTCCAAAAGTCTGTATAAAACCATATGCTTTGATCAACTCATCAAAGCGTATATTCCAACTCCGAGATGCTTGCACCAGTCCATAGATGGATCGCTGGAGCTTGCACATTTTGTTAGCACCGTTAGGATTGACAAAACCTTCTGGTTGCATCATATACAACTCTTCTTTAAGAAAACCATTAAGGAATGCAGTTTTGACATCCATTTGCCATATTTCATAAAATGTGGCAATTGCTAACATGATTCGGACAGACTTAAGCATCGATACGAGTGAGAAAATCTCATCGTATTCAACACCTTGAACTTGTCGAAAACCTTGAGTTCGTAGGTTCATCATGGTCTAGTAACATGACTTCCAGAACAGGATTACCATACAACTCTGGTGCGGATCTTTCTCTGGAAGACCTACGAGGTTTCGTAGTAACTTGATCTGAAGTTTCATGATCATCATTATTAGCTTCCTCACTAATTGGTGTAAGAACCACTAGAACTGATTTCTGTGATGAACTACTTTCCAATTCAGGAGAAGGTACAATTACCACATCAAGTTCTACTTTCCTCCCACTCACTTCTTTCGAGAGAAACTTCTCCTCTAGAAAGGATCCATATTAAGGAACAAAGATCTTGCCTTCAGATCTGTGATAGAAGGTGCAACCAAAAGTCTCTTTTGGGTATTCTATGAAGACGCACTTCTCCGCATTTGGGTTTGAACTTATCATGCTGAAACTTTTTCACATAAGCATTGCAACCACAAACTTTAAGAAACGATAGCTTAGGTTTACTGCTAAACCATAGTTCATATGGTGTCGTCTCAACGGATTTAGATGTTTCCCTATTAAACGTGAATGCAGCTGTCTCTAATGCATAACCCTAAAACGATAGTGGTAAACCGATAAGAGACATCATAGATCGCACCATATCTAGTAAAGTACGATTACGACGTTCGGACACACCATTACATTGTGGTGTTCCAGATGGCGTGAGTTGCGAAACTATTTTACATTGTTTCAAATGAAGACCAAACTCATAACTCAAATATTCGTCTCCACGATCAGATCGTAGAAACTTTATTTTTCTTGTTACAATGATTTTTCCACTTCACTCTGAAATTCTTTGAACTTTTCAACTATTTCAGACTTATGTTTCATCAAGTAGATATACCCATATCTGCTCAAATCATCTGTGAAGGTTAGAAAATAACGATACTTGCCACGAGCCTTAACACTCATCGGATCACATACATCGGTATGTATTATTTCCAATAAGTCAGTAGCTCGTTCCATTGTTCCAGAGAACGGAGTTTTAGTCATCTTGCCCAAAAGGCACGGTTCGCAAGCATCAAATGATTCATAACCAAATGATTCCGAAAATCCATCTTTATGGAGTTTCTTCATGCGTTTTACACCGATATGACCCAAACGGCAGTGCCACAAATAAGTTGCACTATGATTATCAACTTTGCATCTTTTAGCATCAATATTATGAATATGTGTATCACTACGATCGAGATCCAACAAACTATTTTCATTGGGTGTATGACCATCGAAGGTTTTATTCATGTAAATAGAACAACAATTATTGTTTGACTTTAAATGAATAACCGTATCACAATGAACATGATCAAATCATATTCATGTTCAACGCAAACGCCAAATAATATTTATTTAGGTTTAACACTAATCCTGAAAGTAAAGATAGTGTGCGATGATGATCATATCAATCTTGGAACTACTTCCAACACTCATCGCCACTTCACCCTCAACTAGTTTCTGATTATTCTGTAACTCCTGTTTTGAGTTACTAATTTTTAGCAATCGAACAAGTATCAAATACTCAGAGGCTACTATAAACACTAGTAAGGTACACATCAATAATCTGTATATCAAATATACCCTTGTTCACTCTGCCATCCTTCTTATCCACCAAATATTTAGGGTATTTCTGTTTCTAGTGACCATTTCCTTTGTAGTGTAAGCACTCAGTTTTAGGCTTTGGTTCGGCTTTGGGCTTCTTCACGGGAGTGACAACTTGTTTGCCATTCTACTTAAAGTTTCCCTTTCTTTCCCTTTTCCCTTTTCTTGAAACTAGTGGTCTTATCAATCATCAACACTTGATGCTCTTTCTTGATTTCTACCTTTGTCGATTTCAACATCACGAAGAGCTCGGGAATCGTTTTCGCCATCCCTTGCATACTATAGTTCATCACGAAGTTCTAATAACTTAGTGATGGTGACTAGAGAATTCTGTCAATCACTATGTTATCTTGAAGATTAACTCGCACTTGATTCAAGCGATTGAAGTACCCAGAGAATCTGAGCACATGCTCACTAGTTGAGAGATTCTCCTCCATCTTTTAGGTATAGAACTTGCTAGAGACTTCATATCTCTCAACTCGGGTATTTGCTAGAAATATTAACTTCAACTCCTGGAACATCTCATATGGTCCATGACGTTCAAAACGTCTTTGAAGTCCCGATTCTAAGCCGTTAAGCATGGTGCACTAAACTATCAAGTAGTCATCATATTGAGCTAGCCAAACGTTCATAACGTCTGCTTCTGCTCCTGCAATAGGTCTGTCACCTAGTGGTGCATTAAGGACATAATTCGTCTGTGCAGCAATGAGGATAGACCTCAGATCACAGATCCAATCCGCATCATTGCTACCAACATCTTTCAACACAATTTTCTCTAGGAACATATCAAAATAAACATATGAAAGCAACAATGCAAGCTATTGATCTACAACATAATTTGCAAAATACTACCAGGACTAAGTTCATGATAAATTAAAATTCTATTAATCATATTACTTAAGAACTCCCACTTAGATAGACATCGATCTAATCCTCTAAGTGATTACGTGATCCATATCAACTACACCATGTCCGATCGTCACGTGAGATGGAGTAGTTTCAACAGTGAACATCAATATGTTGATCATATCTACTATATGATTCACGCTCGACCTTTCAGTCTCCGTGTTCTGAGGCCATATCTGTTATATGCTAGGCTCGTCAAGTTTAACCTGAGTATTCCGCGTGTGCAACTGTTTTTCACCCGTTGTATTTGAACGTAGAGCCTATCACACCCACTACTAGAAAAAGGGCTATAGATGGGATTGACACTAATGGCGCACCTATCACACCTTCTGATGCGCTATTAGAGTTGAAACTACTAATGGCGCACCTGGCACACGGTGCGCCATTAGTATCAAAATTTTTTTTGAACTAGTGCGCCTGTCCAAACATACTAATGGCGCGTCCATAGGTAGTGCGCCATTACTAGTTGTAACTAGTAATGGCGCACCTGCCAGAGAGTGCGCCACTAATGTTGTTTTTTTATTATTTTTTTATTCCTTTTTTTGCAAAACTACTAATGTACTTATGGCGCACCGAGGGGTGGTGCGCCATTAGTATTGTGCGCCCCTACTTCGTACCGATCCCCTCTCTCTCCCTCACCCTCGCCCGCGATCCCCTTCCCCGATCTCCTCTCCCGACGCCACCGTCGCCCCGCCCCGACACCACCGTCGCCCCACCGCCCTCGACGCCACCGTCGCCCCGCCACCCCAGCGCCGCCCCGACACCACCGTCGCCCCGCCGCCCTCGACGCCGCCCCGACGCCACCGTCGCCCCGCCGCCCCAGCGCCGCCCCAACACGACCGTCGCCCCGCCGCCCCAGCGCCGCCCCAACACGACCGTCGCCCCGCCGCCCCGACACCACCGTCGCCCCACCGCCCTCGACACCGCCCCGACACCACCGTCGCCCCGACACCACCGTCCGTCGCCCCGCCGCCCGGAACCAGGGAGCGGAAGCGCGGCCTCCGCCGTCGTAGCAGAAGCAGCGATCCCCATCGCCAGCAGCCCAAGAAAGGTTCCCCTCCCCTCCCTCCCTCCCTCCCCCCTACGCCTCCTCACGCGTGGCTCTAAGGATCGGTGATCTTTATCTTTTCGTTTTTGTGCTGGATCGATTTAGTTGCTGTGATTGATTTCGTTGATAGTTTAGTTCCCGATATCTCTAGTCCGGTAGCTACTCTTTGGATCTCAAGTAAGCCTCGTGTTCTTGCTTGCGGAATCGTTGACATATACTATATGCTGGTCCTTGCTCAAGATTTGTATAGAGGAGGAATTGAAACATACTGTGTTTAAATAAAACATGATATAGTTGGAGCCAGAGCCCTATATGGACCTTACTGGTTCTTGCTGAAGATTTATTGTACTTTCTACTAACGGTATAACTTTTGTGATATGTATTGTTATGTTGGTAAAATAGACAACCTAGATTTACATGCAGGATCTCTAATCCAGAGAGGAGGGAGTATAAGATAGCAAATTTACTTGCAATAAAACAGGGGCTGTTAATTGTAGTTTTGTTTTGGTCTGCAATTGCATATACGGACATTTATTTAATTACCACAAGATCTAAACCAGGATAAGAGCAAAGAGTAATCAGATCTGAACTGAAACTAGCTAGGAGCAGAGCACATTTGTGTAGAAGCAGAGTGCATGAAATATGGGGCTTTTCTGGATGCTGCTGTTCTTGGTAGGATGAACAAGTGGCACCTTGTAGGGTCTTGATTGGTTATGTTGCAAACTGAATATGTAGCTGCTAGGACCCAGTTTCCAATCTAGTCTGTAGTAGTGACATGCTAGTTTAGCACATACTGCTTGTAGTGGGTAGTAGTGGAATGCTATTTTAGATGGTCTATTACTATGTAGGACCTTAATTGTTGGAGTCTCAACGCTGAACTGGGTAGTAGTTAGGAGTCAATTTCTTTAATCCTAGTGTAGCTGCTCTCTTAATACTTGTTTGTAGGTTCTTAATTGTTGGTGTCTCAAAAACTGAATATGTTTTCATAGCAGAACTTGAGGGATAGTTTGTTTAGTAAAGTGCGAATTTAGCTATCCCTTACTATATAGATGATTGATCTTTGTCGAAAAATATGTGGATGATTGATAGTACGCTTCCTGTTTCTGCACACAGTGCACTCTATTATGAACTATATGTATGCTGCACTTTCTTCGTCCGAGTGCATCGATGTAGACGTTTTCCTGCTTGTTGTTGGGAGTGAAAATAAGAACCTCTTCTCCCTGGTTAGCAGTAAATACTGCATGCGCAATGCCTGTTGTTTTCTCTTCTGAAATTTATGAATGTCAGTGGATCAACATCTATGTGCCATAAATTGCATTTTCCCTTTTTGCTTGTTGAGGAAACATGTTTTCCATTTACTTGTTTGGCTCATGTTGTTCTTGCTAGGATAACAAAATGGTACCATGTAGGCTCCTGATTGCTGGTATCTGAAAACTGAATTTGTAGCAGTCAGAACTCAGTTTCCAATGTGTTGAAGCAGAGCACATTTGTGTTGAAGTAGAGTGCATGAAAGATAAACTGGGTCCTAGCAGCTACATATTCAGTTTGCAACTTTACTTCCCATCTTAAGGCAAGCCCCATTTTTACTGTTCTTTGTTAGCAGAGCTGCTTGTTTCTAAGAACTTTGATACTATTTGGATCAAAGTTAAATGAGCACATAGATGACAAAAAAAGTTCAGATTGTATAGCGATGCCGACGTATGTCGTGTACAAGGGTAAGGTTCCCGGAGTCTACGATGACTGGGAGGAGTGTCGGACACAGGTTCACCGATTCAGCGGTAACAGTTACAAAGGGTACACCACTAGGGCCGAGGCCGAATCTAGATACGCCCGCTATCTAGCGGGAGAGGGGAGGGAGCGTTGGAGGAACCGGATGAAGACGAGTTTCATCGTGATGATGCTCGCCGTGATGACCGCAGCTCTCTTCTATGTGATGGTAGTTTAGATGATCGATATTGACTTGTAATGTGAAGACAAACTCGCTACTCGCGGTCTCGAGACTTGTAATATAATGTTCTATCTTTGTTCGGTCTTTTCAATTCGGAGACTAATATGATGAATTGTATTCGGAGACTAATATGATGAATTGTATTCAAAGACTAATCTTCTATTGTATTCGATGAATCTGTTATTGATGTGTGCTGTCTATATTTTGTCAAATTATACATTTTGTAACCTGTGCAAAAAACAGAAAAAAATAATAAAAAAACCTAATATTCATACTAATGGCGCATCACATGACAGTGCGCCATTAGTATGACAAAGCATACTAATGGCGCATCACTGGACAGTGCGCCATTAGTATGCCTCGGTTACTAATGGCGCATCCCTTCGTCGTGCGCCATTAGTATGCCAAAGCACCTGGGTATACATGGCCCTGAGAGGCATACTAATGGCGCACCGTGGCCTATACTAATGGCGCACCAGTGGTGCACCATTAGTAAAAATTACTAATGGCGTGCTAGTAATGGCGCACCAATGATGCGCCATTAATGGCCAAATTAGGTGCGCCATTAGTAGCGGTTTTTCTAGTAGTGACCCGATCATCACGTGGTGTCTCAGCACGAAGAACTTTCGCAACGGTGCATACTCAGGGAGAACACTTCTTGATAATTTAGTGAGAGATCATCTTAAAATGCTACCGTCAATCAAAGCAAGATAAGATGCATAAAGGATAAACATCACATGCAATCAATATAAGTGATATGATATGGCCATCATCATATTGTGCTTGTCATCTCCATCTTCGAAGCACCGTCGTGATCACCATCGTCACCGGCGCGACACCTTGATCTCCATCGTAGCATCGTTGTCGTTACGCCATCTATTGCTTCTACAACTATCGCTACCGCTTAGTGATAAAGTAAAGCAATTACAGGGCGTTTGCATTTCATACAATAAAGCGACAACCATATGGCTCCTGCCAGTTGCCGATAACTTCGGTTACAAAACATGATAATCTCATACAATAAAATATAGCATCACGTCTTGACCATATCACATCACAACATGCCCTGCAAAAACAAGTTAGACGTCCTCTACTTTGTTGTTGCAAATTTTACGTGGCTGCTACGGGCTTAGCAAGAACCGTTCTTACCTACGCATCAAAACCACAACGATAGTTCGTCAAGTTAATGCTGTTTTAACCTTCGCAAGGACCGGGCGTAGCCACACTCGGTTCAGCTAAAGTGAGAGAGACAGACACCCGCCAGTCACCTTTAAGCACGAGTGCTCGTAACGGTGAAACCAGTCTCGCGTAAGCGTACGCGTAATGTCGGTCCGGGCCGTTTCATCTCACAATACCGCTGAGCCAAAGTATGACATGCTGGTAAGCAGTATGACTTTTATCGCCCACAACTCACTTGTGTTCTACTCGTGCATATGACATCTACGCATAAAACCTAGCTCGGATGCCACTGTTGGGGAACGTAGTAATTTCAAAAAAAATCCTACGCACACGCAAGATCATGGTGATGCATAGCAACGAGAGGGGAGAGTGTGTCCACGTACCCTCGTAGACCGAAAGCGGAAGCATTATGACAATACGGTTGATGTAGTCGTACGTCTTCACGATTCGACCGATCCATGTACCGAACGTACGGCACCTCCGAGTTCAGCACACGTTCAGCTCGATGACGATCCCCGGACACCGATCCAGCAAAGTGTCGGGGATGAGTTCCGTCAGCACGATGGCGTGGTGACAATAATGTTCTACCGACGCAGGGCTTCGCCTAAACACTGCAACGATATGATTGAGGTGGAATATGGTGGAGGGGGGCACCGCACACGGCTAAGGAACGATCACGAAGATCAACTTGTGTGTCATGGGGTGCCCCCCTTCCCCCGTATATAAAGGAGCCAAGGGGGAGGGGGTGGCCGGCCAAGGAGGGCGCGCCAAGGGGAGTCCTACTCCCACCGGGAGTAGGACTCCTTTCCTAGTCCAACTAGGAGAAGGGGGGAAAGGAGGGGAGTGGAGAAGGAAGGGATAGGGGGGCGCACCCCAAACCCTTTATCCAATTCGGACTGGGCTTGGGAGGGGCGCGCGCCACCTCCTGGCTCCTTCCCACTAAGGCCCATTAAGGCCCAATACTCTTCCCCGTATTCCCGTAACTCCCCGGTACTTCGAAAAATACCCGAATCACTCGGAACCTTTCCGATGCCTGAATATAGTCGTCCAATATATCGATCTTTACGTCTCGACCATTTCGAGACTCCTCGTTATGTCCCCAATCTCATCCGGGACTCCGAACTCCTTCGGTACATCAAAACTCATGAACTCATAATATAACTGTCATCGAAACCTTCAGCGTGCGGACCCTGCGGGTTCGAGAACTATGTAGACATGACGGAGACACGTCTCCGGTCAATAACCAATAGCGGAACCTGGATGCTCATATTGGTTCCCACATATTCTACGAAGATCTTTATCGGTCAGACCGCATAACAACATACGTTGTTCCCTTTGTCATCGGTATGTTACTTGCCCGAGATTCGATCGTCGGTATCCAATACCTAGTTCAATCTCGTTACCGGCAAGTCTCTTTACTCGTTACATAATACATCATCTCGTAACTAACTCATTAGTCACATTGCTTGCAAGGCTTATAGTGATGTGCATTACCGAGAGGGCCCAGAGATACCTCTCCGACAATCGGAGTGACAAAACCTAATCTCGAAATACGCCAACCCAACATGTACCTTTTGTGACACCTGTAGTACTCCTTTATAATCACCAGTTACGTTGTGACGTTTGGTAGCACCCAAAGTGTTCCTCCGGTAAACGGGAGTTGCATAATCTCATAGTTACAGGAACATGTATAAGTCATGAAGAAAGCAATAGCAACATACTAAACGATCAAGTGCTAAGCTAACGGAATGGGTCAAGTCAATCACATCATTCTCCCAATGATGTGATCCCGTTAATCAAATGACAACTCTTTTGTCCATGGCTAGGAAACGTAACCATCTTTGATAGACGAGCTAGTTAAGTAGAGGCATACTAGTGACACTATGTTTGTCTATGTATTCACACATGTGTTATGTTTCCGGTTCATACAATTCTAGCATAAATAATAAACATTTATCATGATATAAGGAAATAAATAATAACTTTATTATTGCCTCTAGGGCATATTTCATTCAGTCTCCCACTTGCACTAGAGTCAATAATCTAGTTCACATCATCATGTGATTTAACACCAATATTCATAACTGTATATGATTAACACCCATAGTTCACATCGTCATGTGATCAACACCCAAAGGGTTTACTAGAGTCAATAATCTAGTTCACATCGCTATGTGATTAACACCCAAAGAGTACTAAGGTATGATCATGTTTTGCTCGTGAGAGAAGTTTAGTCTACGGGTCTGTCACATTCAGAGCCGTATGTATTTTGCAAATATTCTATGCTATAATGCTCTGCATGGAGCTACTCTAGCTAATTGCTCCCACTTTCAATATGTATCCAGATTGAGACTTAGAGTCATCTGGGTCGGTGTAAAGCTTGCACCGATGTAACTTTTTACGACGTGCTCTTTTATCACCTCCATAATCGAGAAGTATTTCCTTGGTCCTCATTAAGGATATTCTTGACCGCTGTCCAGTGATCTACTATTAGATCAAAATTGTATTCCTTTGCCAAACACAGAGCAAGGTATACAATAGGTCTGGTTCACACCATAGCATACTTTATAGAACCTATGACTGAGGCATACGGAATGACTTTTCATTCTCTTTCTATTTTCTGCCATAGTCGGGTTTTGAGTCTTACTCAACTTCACACCTTGCAACACAGGCAAGAAGTCTTTCTTTGACTGTTCCATTTTGAACTACTTCAAAAATTTATAAAGGTATGTACTCATTGAAAAACTTATCAAGCGTCTTGATCTATCTATATAGATCTTGATGCTCAATGTGTAATCAGCTTCACCGAGGTCTTTCTTTGTAAAACTTCTTTCAAACACTCCTTTATGCTTTCCAGAAAATTCTACATCATTTCCAATTAATAATATGTCATTCACATATACTTATCAGAAATGCTGTAGTGCTCCCACTCACTTTCTTGTAAATACATGTCTTCCAAAAGTCTGTATAAAACCATATGCTTTGATCAACTCATCAAAGCGGATATTCCAACTCTGAGATGCTTGCACCAGTCCATAGATGGATCGCTGGAGCTTGCACATTTTGTTAGCACCGTTAGGATTGACAAAACCTTCTGGTTGCATCATATACAACTCTTCTTTAAGAAAACCATTAAGGAATGCAGTTTTGACATCCATTTGCAATATTTCATAAAATGTGGCAATTGCTAACATGATTCGGATAGACTTAAGCATCGATACGAGTGAGAAAATCTCATTGTATTCAACACCTTGAACTTGTCGAAAACCTTTCGCAACAAGTCGATCTTAGTAGATAGTAACACTACTATCAGTGTTCGTCTTCCTCTTGAAGATACATTTATTTAACATGGCTTGCTGATCATCGAGCTTGTGAATCAAAGTCCATACTTTGTTCTCATACATGGACCCCATCTCAGATTTTATGGCCTCAAGCCATTTCGCAGAATCTGAGCTCATCATCGCCTCCTCATAGTTCGTAGGTTCATCATGGTCTAGTAACATGACTTCCAGAACAGGATTACCATACCACTCTGGTGCGGATCTTTCTCTGGAAGACCTACGAGGTTTTGTAGTAACTTGATCTGAAGTTTCATGATCATCATCATTAGCTTCCTCACTAATTGGTGTAGGAACCACTAGAACTGATTTCCGGGATGAACTACTTTCCAATTCAGTAGAAGGTACAGTTACCTCATCAAGTTCTACTTTCCTCCCACTCACTTCTTTCGAGAGAAACTTCTCCTCTAGAAAGGATCCACATTAAGCAACAAAGATCTTGCCTTCGGATCTGTGATAGAAGGTGTAACCAAAAGTCTCTTTTGGGTATTCTATGAAGACGCACTTCTCCGATTTGGGTTTGAACTTATCATGCTGAAACTTTTTCACATAAGCATTGCAACCCCAAACTTTAAGAAACGACAGCTTAGGTTTACTGCTAAACCATAGTTCATACGGTGTCGTCTCAACGGATTTAGATGTTGCCCTATTAAACGTGAATGCAGCTGTCTCTAATGCATAACCCCAAAACGATAGTGGTAAACCGATAAGAGACATCATAGATCGCACCATATCTAGTAAAGTATGATTACGATGTTCGGACACACCATTACATTGTGGTGTTCCAGATGGCGTGAGTTGCGAAACTATTTCACATTGTTTCAAATTAAGACCAAACTCATAATTCAAATATTCGTCTCCACGATCAGATCGTAGAAACTTTATTTTTCTTGTTACAATGATTTTTCCACTTCACTCTGAAATTCTTTGAACTTTTCAACTATTTCAGACTTATGTTTCATCAAGTAGATATACCCATATCTGCTCAAATCATCTGTGAAGGTTAGAAAATAACGATACTTGCCACGAGCCTTAACACTCATCGGATCGCATACATCGGTATGTATTATTTCCAATAAGTCAGTAGCTCATTCCATTGTTCCGGAGAACAGAGTTTTAGTCGTCTTGCCCAAAAGGCACGGTTTGCAAGCATCAAATGATTCATAACCAAATGATTCCAAAAATCCATCTTTACGGTGTTTCTTCATGCGTTTTACACCGATATGACCCAAACGGCAGTGCCACAAATAAGTTGCACTATGATTATCAACTTTGCATCTTTTGGCATCAATATTATGAATATGTGTATCACTACGATCAAGATCCAACAAACTCTTTTCATTGGGTGTATGACCATCAAAGGTTTTATTCATGTAAACAGAACAACAATTATTCTTTGACTTTAAATGAATAACCGTATCACAATGAACATTTATTTTGGTTTAACGCAAACGCCAAACGCCAAATAACATTTATTTTGGTTTAACACTAATCCCGAAAGTATAGAGAGTGTGCGATGATGATCATATCAATCTTGGAACTACTTCCAACACTCATCGCCACTTCACCCTCAACTAGTTTCTGATTATTCTGTAACTCCAGTTTCGAGTTACTAATTTTTAGCAATCGAACAAGTATCAAATACTCAGGGGCTACTATAAACACTAGTAAGGTACACATCAATAATATGTATATCAATTATACCCTTGTTCACTCTGCCATCCTTCTTATCCACCAAATATTCAGGGTATTTCCGTTTCCGGTGACCATTTCCTTTGTAGTGTAAGCACTCAGTTTCAGGCTTTGGTTCAGCTTTGGGCTTCTTCACGGGAGTGACAACTTGTTTGCCATTCTACGTGAAGTTTCCCTTTCTTTCCCTTTGCCCTTTTCTTGAAACTAGTGGTCTTATCAATCATCAACACTTGATGCTCTTTCTTGATTTCTACCTTCATCGATTTCAACATCAGGAAGAGCTCGGGAATCGTTTTCGCCATCCCTTGCATACTATAGTTCATCACAAAGTTCTAGTAACTTGGTGATGGTGACTAGAGAATTCTGTCAATCACTATCTTATCTGGAAGATTAACTCCCACTTCATTCAAGCGATTGAAGTACCCAGAGAATCTGAGCACATGCTCACTAGTTGAGCGATTCTCCTCCAGCTTTTAGCTATAGAACTTGTTAGAGACTTCATATCTCTCAACTCGGGTACTTGCTAGAAATATTAACTTCAACTACTGGAACATCTCATATGGTCCATGACGTTCAAAACGTCTTTGAAGTCCCGATTCTAAGCCGTTAAGCATGGGCACTAAACTATCAAGTAGTCATCATATTGAGCTAGCCAAACATTCATAACGTCTGCTTCTGCTCCTGCAATTGGTCTGTCACCTAGTGGTGCATTAAGGACATAATTCTTCTGTGCAGCAATGAGGATAAACCTCAGATCACAGATCCAATCCGCATCATTGCTACCAACATCTTTCAACACAATTTTCTCTAGGAACATATCAAAATAAACATATGAAAGCAACAAGGCAAGCTATTGATCTACAACATAATTTGCAAAATACTACCAGGACTAAGTTCATGATAAATTAAAGTTCAATTAATCATATTACTTAAGAACTCCCACTTAGATAGACATCCCTCTAATCCTCTAAGTGATTACGTGATCCATATCACCTACACCATGTCCGGTCGTCACGTGAGATGGAGTAGTTTCAACAGTGAACATCAATATGTTGATCATATCTACTATATGATTCACGCTCGACCTTTCAGTCTCCGTGTTCCGAGGCCATATCTGTTATATGCTAGGCTCGTCAAGTTTAACCTGAGTATTCCGCGTGTGCAATTGTTTTGCACCCGTTGTATTTGAACGTAGAGCCTATCACACCCGATCATCACGTGGTGTCTCGGCACGTAGAAATTTCGCAACGGTGCATACTCAGGGAGAACACTTCTTGATAATTTAGTGAGAGATCATCTTAATATGCTGCCGTCAATCAAAGCAAGATAAGATGCATAAAGGATAAACATCACATGCAATCAATATAAGTGATATGATATGGCCATCATCATCTTGTGCTTGTGATCTCCATCTTTGAAGAACCATCGTGATCACCATCGTCACCGGCGTGACACCTTGATCTCCATCATAGCATCGTTGTCGTTACGCCATCTATTGCTTCTACGACTATCGCTACCGCTTAGTGATAAAGTAAAGCAATTACAGGGCGTTTGTATTTCATACAATAAAGCGACAACCATATGGCTCCTACCAGTTGCCGATAACTTCGGTTACAAAACATGATCATCTCATACAATAAAATATAGCATCACGTCTTGACCATATCAACTCACAACATGCCCTCCAAAAACAAGTTAGACGTCCTCTACTTTGTTGTTGCAAATTTTACGTGGCTGCTACGGGCTTAGCAAGAACCATTCTTACCTACGCATCAAAACCACAACGATAGTTCGTCAAGTTAATGATGTTTTAAGCTTCGCAAGGACCGGGCGTAGCCACACTCGGTTCAGCTAAAGTGAGAGAGACAGACACCCGCCAGTCACCTTTAAGCACGAGTGCTCGTAATGGTGAAACCAGTCTCGCGTAAGCGTACACGTAATGTCGGCCCGGGCCGCTTCATCTCACAATACCGCTGAGGCAAAGTATGACATGCTGGTAAGCAGTATGACTTGTATCGCCGACAACTCACTTGTGTTCTACTCGTGCATATGGCATCTACGCATAAAACCTGTCTCAGATGCCACTGTTGGGGAACGTAGTAATTTCAAAGAAATTCCTACGCACACACAAGATCATGGTGATGCATAACAACGAGAGGGGAGAGTGTGTCCACGTACCCTCATAGACCGAAAGCGGAAGCGTTATGACAACGCGGTTGATGTAGTCGTACGTCTTCACGATCCGAACGATCCAAGTACCGAACGTACGGCACCTTCGAGTTCAGCACACGTTCAGCTCGATGACGATCCCTGGACTCCGATCCAGCAAAGTGTCGGGGATGAGTTCCGTCAGCACGACGGCGTGGTGACAATGATGATGTTCTACCGATGCAGGGCTTCGCCTAAACACTGCAACGATATGACCGAGGTGGAATATGGTGGAGGGGGGCACCGCACACGGCTAAGGAACGATCATGAAGATCAACTTGTGTGTCATGGGGTGCCCCCTGCCCCCGTATATAAAGGAGCCAAGGGGGAGGGGGTGGCCGGCAAAGGAGGTTGCGCCAAGGGGAGTCCTACTCCCACCGGGAGTAGGACTCCTTCTTTCCTAGTCCAACTAGGAGAAGGGGGGAAAGGAGGGGAGTGGAGAAGGAAGGGAGAGGGGGGCCGCGCCCCAAACCCTTTGTCCAATTCGGACAGGGCTTGGGAGGGGTGCGCGCCGCCTCCTGGCTCCTTCCCACTAAGGCCCATTAAGGCCCAATACTCTTCCCCGTATTCCCGTAACTCCCCGGTACTCCGAAAAATACCCGAATCACTCGGAACCTTTCCGATGCCCGAATATAGTCGTCCAATATATCGATCTTTACGTCTCAACCATGTCGAGACTCCTCGTCATGTCCCCGATCTCATCCGGGACTCCGAACTCCTTCGGTACATCAAAACTCATAAACTCATAATATAACTATCATCGAAACCTTAAGCGTGCGGACCCTACGGGTTCGAGAACTATGTAGACATGACCGAGACACGTCTCCGGTCAATAACCAATAGCGGAACCTAGATGCTCATATTGGCTCCCACATATTCTACGAAGATCTTTATCGGTCAGACCGCATAACAACATACATTGTACCCTTTGTCATCGGTATGTTACTTGCCCGAGATTCGATCGTCGGTATCCAATACCTAGTTCAATCTCGTTAACGGCAAGTCTATTTACTCATTACGTAATATATCATCTCATAACTAACTCATTAGTCACATTGCTTGCAAGGCTTATAGTGATGTGCATTACCGAGAGGGCCCGGAGATACCTCTCCGACAATCGGAGTGACAAAACCTAATCTCGAAATAGGCCAACCCAACATGTACCTTTTGTGACACCTGTAGTACTCCTTTATAATCACCCAGTTACGTTGTAACGTTTGGTAGCACCCAAAGTGTTCCTCCGGTAAACGGGAGTTGCATAATCTCATAGTTACAGGAACATGTATAAGTCATGATGAAAGCAATAGCAACATACTAAACGATCAAGTGCTAAGCTAACGGAATGGGTCAAGTCAATCACATCATTCTCCCAATGATGTGAACCCGTTAATCAAATGACAACTCTTTTGTCCATGTCTAGGAAACGTAACCATCTTTGATAGACGAGCTAGTTAAGTAGAGGCAAACTAGTGACACTATGTTTGTCTATGTATTCACACATGTATTATGTTTCCGGTTAATACAATTCTAGCATGAATAATAAACATTTATCATGATATAAGGAAATAAATAATAACTTTATTATTGCCTCTAGGGCATATTTCCTTCAGATGAGGTGCAGAGTTTGCGGAGGAGTCTGCGGCGAGTGGGTGGGGACGAAGGTGGTGAGGGTTTTCCTTTTTCCTTTTGCATGTGTGAGTGAACACACACGATTCACAGAGACGATGGAGATGAATCATGTGCGATAGTAAATCACCGAGATTGAATGGGAATCCAAATTTCCTTTGTCCTTTATCCATGAGTTTTTCTTCTACGATGAACATAAAAACTGCTAATCACCGTGTTCAAATTTGGCACTTTTCCGGTTTCATTTACAATATTTAGGGGACTATGTGCATTTTCTAGGCATTAATGCACATAATACAAATTTCAAACAATCGGTGCTTGAAAAGCTGCGTGAGAACGGTCTGGAAAACCATGATCATGCTATTTAGTAAATTATCATGCCTTTTACAAGGAATGGGCAGATATTTCAAGGAAATGTGTTTCCTGGGTACTATACAAAAATGAAATACATGCTTGGAAAACATGACACCTAGAGTGGTGCCATGGTATGGCCTCACCATGCCCTGGTAAAAAATTGAGAATGTTTGTCTTATCTCGTAATGCACGCCATTCATAAATCGAACCATCACCGAGGAAATTTCATTGTTTCGAGGGGAATCAACAAGATTGAAGGGGACGAGAATCCAAATTTCCTTCCTAGCTTGTCATTCAGTTTTTTCTACAATCAACATACCCCCTCGAATGCAACATGCTCAAATTTGGCATTTTTCCGGGCTCATTTGCCTTATTAGGGACTATGTGAATTTTCTAGGCATTAATCCACATAATTCAAATTCAAACAATCAATGCATGAAAAGGTGCACAAGAACGGTCTGGAAAAACCATACTCATGGTATTTAGTAAATTCTCAAGCCTTTTACAAGGAATGGGCAGAGATTTCAAGGGAATGCGTGGCAATAGTCAACCACAAACGCGTCATTTACTAGGTTAGCAACTATAGGAAAATGAAATACGTGCTTGAGAAACATGACACCTGGCATGGTGCCATCATGGTATGGCCTCACCGTTCCCTGGTTAAAAGCCGAGAAGGTTTGATTAATGTCATCATACACGCCCTTAACAAATTGAACCATCACCGAGGAAGTTCCATGCTTTCGAGAGGGAAATCACCAAGATTGAAGGGGAATCCAATTTTTGTCCTAGTTTGTCATTCAGTTTTTTCCAACGTTCAACATACTGCCTCACATGCAACGTGTTCAAATTTGACATTTTTCTAGGCTCATTTACCATATTTAGGGGACTATTTGCATTTTCTAGGAATTAATGCACATAATTCAAATTTGAACAATCTGTGCATGAAAAGGTGCACAAGAACTGTCAGGAAAACCATGCTCGTCCTATTTAGTACATTCTCATGCCTTTTTACAAGGAATGGGCATATATTTCCAGGAAATGTGTGGCAATAGTCAACCATAAACGCGTCATTTACTGGGTTAACAACTATACAAAAATTAAATACATGATTGGAAAACATGATGCCTGGCATGGTGCCATGGTATGGCCTCACCATGCCGTCGTACAAATTTGAGAATGTTTTCCTTATGTCGTCATGCACGCCTTTCATAAATCAAACCATCACCAAGGAAGTTTCATGGTTTCGAGGGGGAAATCACCAGGATTGAAGGGGGATCCAAATTTCCTTTGTCCTTTGTCCATGAGTTTTTTTTGTATGATGAACATACACCCTGCAAATCACCGCGTTCAAATTTGGCACTTTTTTAGGTTCATTTACCATATTTAGGGGATTATGTGCATTTTCTAGGCATTAATGCACATAATTCAAGTTCAAACAATCAGTGCATGGAAGTGTCAGTGTACAAAAGTGTGGGCTCTTTTTGTACCCCTCACTTGTCCACGGGCAGTTGTAGCCATGCCTGTGGCAGGGCATAGCGGGGCAGCAGAAGACAGGAACACATGACTACCAAGACAGAAATCAAGTCAATGAACAAGGAGCAGAAGACAGGAACACATGACACTAAGACAGCAATCAAGTCAAAGAACCGTAGAAGGGATCGCCCTTTATCCCATAGGTGTTCGTTTCCCCGAGATCTTTGGCGTGCCAGGTAGGGGGAGTTAGTTGTGGGAATCTGGTCTATCCGTTTGTGCGGCAATTTTCTTCATCGACGTGGCTCCAAAGAAGAAGACGATCGCAATGGTCGGTTCTTCTAGAGCCACTACGCCCATCCCAACACGGACGGGTGACATGGAGGACGCTGGTGGCGGAGGAGATCAAGATCATCCACTCCACCCTGATACGAGAATCCAGGCGAGCGGCATTATCCATAGTGCCGCCGATGGACGACGTGCCGCCGCGCCCAGGGACGGAGTAGCACTACCTACAGGTGGCGCGGGCACCTCCAAGGGAAGAAAGATGCCGCCGCCAACGCACACGACGCAGTCCTCTCAGCTCGTGAGCGACGAATAGCGTCGCGATGTTGAGGACCCCAGTCGTCGCCATGGCAAGAGCCCTCAGCGTCACTCTCAAGATGTGATGGGCCGATATGCACGCCATGATGCTGGCGAAAAAGGCTTGCGGCCGTAGAATCATGATGGAACTCCTTCTAACATAGTTAGAAGTCTGAGTTCCTCCCATTCCTCGCGCCTGGCGCTGCCATCGACACGAGCAGAAGATTTGGCGCGAGCGCAACTACTCCTCAACTTTCCTCCTACTATGGAGAAGCAAGAAGAGTGGAGGGCTGCCATCCAAAGCCTCATTGGCCACGCCAACAGGGATGGCCACCGGGAAGCAAGTCATCAGTCCGGCACATGTTGACAGTGGGAGGGTTGGAAGCACCGCAACTACAGTGCACTCCCCTCCACCATGGCCGGCCCGTCGGGTTGACACCCATGATAACAGGTCCAGGGCGTCGTCTGACCCACGAGCGCATTGCGACCAATGTCAAGTTCGTCGGGAGCGGCTCAAGGAAGACGCCCGGACCACCATCGATCAGCGACGGGAGGCGCGTCACCAATCTGATAGGTGTACTGGGCCTACTACCTACAGGCCTGTGCCAGGGGATGCTGGCGACTTGCCCTATGCAATAACTTGTCCAGCGTTCACCCGTGAGCTGCGGTAGTTCCTGTGGCCCACCACCCGCACGTTCAAGCCGGAGGTCCCGGAGAAGTACGATGGCAAGACCCATCCGTCTCAGTTCCTGAGCATTTACACCATCATGATGCAAGTTGTCGGAGCACGATATGACAAGGTACTCGCCGACTATTTTCTGTTGGTGCTCCAGCCCAACATCAGGTCATGGTTGATGCAGTTGCCGATAAATTCCATCTCCTGTTGGTCGGATCTGTGCCACGAGTTTGTCGATGCCTTCACGGGCGGCCACGTAGCTCTTGGCCAGGCAAGCGATTTGCATGTGAACCCCGAGAGAGACGGCGATGCTTGCACAAGTACATACAGAGATTCAGTCGTGTGCAGTACAACATCCCCGATGTTCATATCGCCGCTGCAATCAGCGCATTCCATCAGAACATGCGCAATCGTAAAATGCACGAAGAGTTGGCGATGAACAAAGTTGCAGATGTTGCCGAACTATATGTTCTAGCCGACAGATGTGCCCAAGCTGAGGAAGTAAGAAAGTACCCCGACGAAGATGCCGATCCGGGAAGTGACTCTGAAGATGAAGATGTCGTCGCCCCGACAAAGAAGGGTCGATGACGCAACAGGAAGCACAAGGGCAAGACTGGGCTTGCTGTCGAGGAATCCGGCGACCGCGGCACCGCTACCGGGCCTTAGGGGCCGCTAGCAAGTCAGAGGGCTCCGACAAGGAGTATTGCAAGATTCACCGTACCAAGGGCCACGACCTCCAAAACTGCCACCAAGTTGAGAAGCTGATGGAGAAGCAGAGGGCTGAGTATGAGAGACGAGACAAAGAAAAGGGCCAAGGTGGCGCTGAGGGATCCAGCAAGAAGCACGGCCGACGAGGAGGTCACGGCGACAAGGAGAAGCAATAAGAGAGGCCTGCCCGAGGCCGTAACAAGAAAGAGGAGGATAACAGTCATGATGATGATGACGAGTCCACCGAGCACGAGTTTCAGAAGGCGACGGAGATCATGTGCGTCGACGGAGGTGCCTTGTTGCATTCCTTACACCGCCTACTTAAACAATGGGCCCGTGAGATTAATGCGACAGAACTGATGGTCGATGCCAAGAAGCCACTAAAGTGGTTCCACACACCTATCATTTTTTACGCCGAGGATCACCCTGATCGCACAACCGCGGTTGGGTGTTTGCCGCTGTTGGTCTCACCAACGATACGCAACCTCAATGTGACGAAAATGTTAGTTGATGGTGGGGCCGGTCTGGACTTGATCTCGCCCAACGTGATCAAGAGGCTGCAGATCCCTGACGAAAATCTTGAGGAAACAGACACGTTCTGCGGGATCAATCCAGGGAGAAGCCAGCCCGAGGGAAAGGTCACGCTACTAGTCATCTTTGGTGGCAACCTAAACTACATGATAGAGAGGATCATTTTCGATGTCGCTGAGATCCTATTGCCATATAATGGGATCCTTGGCCGTCCAGCACTAGCCAAGTTCATGGCGGCGGCGCACTACGTGTACAACAAGCTGAAGATGCCCGGCCCAATGTGCATCATCACCGTCAGCTGCGACAAGAGGGATGCGCTCATTTCTGCCGATCTACTCTACCAAGAGGTAGTTGAAGTGTCCACCGGCAAGATACTTGCTCCCGCCACCTAGAGGAAGACCGGCAAGGCTTCAACCACCGGCAAGGCTCCTGGCTCCGGCAGGGGCTCCTGCACTCACTCTGGCAATTGCGCCTCTTCGGTGTGCTGCATTCCCGCTGAGGACATGCCAGAGAGCTCTACCGGCAAGGGCAAGAAGTCTAAGGCGGCCCCACCAGAAACCAAGAAGGTGCTCATCAAGGAGGATGGCACGGGCGGAGCTTTTACCATAAGCTCCACCCTTGACAGCAAATAGGAAAGCGCACTTGTCGCCTTCCTATGGGAGAATGTTGATGTGTTTGCCTAGCAAGCATCCGACTTCCCCTGTGTTCCCAGGGAGGTGATTGAGAACCACCTTGCTGTCTATCCCCATGCAGGGCCCGTCAAGAAGAAGGTCAGAAAGCAAGCTTTGGAGCGACAAGAGTTCATCATCGAGGAGATCAGGAAGTTGGAAGCGGCAGGCTTGGTCAAGGGAGTACTCCACCCGACGTGGTTGGCCAATCTAGTGGTAGTGCGTAAGTGATACATCTCCAACGTATCTATAATTTATGATGTATTCATGCCATGTTTATAATATTTCAACATAATTTTGGTATGATTTGGTTAGAACTGACCCGGACTAATGTTGTTTTCAGCAGAACTACCGTGGTGTTGGTTTTTGTGCAGAAATAAAAGTTCTCAGAATGCGCTGAAAATCAACGGAGATCATTTGTGGAAAATATAAAAAATACTGGAATGAAAAATTATCAGAGGGGAGTCCCGTGGGGCCCACGATGGTGGAGGGCGCCCACACCCCCCTGGGGCGTGCCCTGTGCCTCGTGGACTCTCCGTGGGGCCCCCTGACTTGTTATCGGTGCCAACCTCTCCTATAGATCCCCAAACCTCCAGAAAACAACCTAGATCAGGAGTTCCGCCGCCGCAAGCCTCTATAGCCACCAAAAACCAATCGGGACCCTGTTCCGGCACCCTGTCAAAGGGGGAATCATCACCGGTGGCCATCTTCATCATCCCTGCACTCTCCATGATGAGGAGGGAGTAGTTCACCCTCGGGGCTGAGGGTATGTACCAGTAGCTATGTGTTTGATCTCTCTCTCTCTCTCGTGTTCTTGATATGGTACGATCTTGATGTACCGCTAACTTTGCTATTATAGTTGGATCTTATGATGTTTCTCCCCCTCTACTCTCTTGTAATGGATTGTGTTTTCCCTTTGAAGTTATATTATCGGATTGAGTCTTTAAGGATTTGAGAACACTTGATGTATGTCTTGCGTGGGATACCTGTGGTGACAATGGGGTATTCCATTGACTCACTTGATGTATGTTTTGGTGATCAACTTGCGGGTTCCGTGACCTTGGGAATCTATGCATAGGGGTTGGCACATGTTTTCGTCTTGACTCTCCGGTAGAAACTTTGGGCACTCTATGAAGTTCTTTGTGTTGGTTTGAATAGATGAATCAAAGATTGTGTGATCCATATCACATATCATACCCGTGGATACTTGAGGTGACATTGGAGTATCTAGGTGACATTAGGGTTTTAGGTTATGTGTGTCTTAAGGTGTTATTTTACTACGAACTCTAGGGCTGTTTGTGACACTTATAGGAATACCCCAATGGATTGATCGGAAAGAATAACTTTGAGGTGGTTTCATACCCTCCAATAATCTCTTCGTTTGTTCTTTGCTATTAGTGACTTTCGAGTGACTGTTTGCTGCATGTCGAGGGATAGTTATATGATCCAATTATGTTATTATTGTTGAGAGAACTTGCACTAGTGAAAGTATGAACCCTAGGCCTTTTTCAAAGCATTGCAATACCGTTTTCGCTCTCTATTAACACTTGCTACCTTGCTGTTTTTATATTTTTAGATTACAAAAACCTATATCTACCATCCATATTACACTTGTATCACCATCTCTGTGCCGAACTAGTGCACCTATACAATTTGCCATTGTATTGGGTGTGTTGGGGACACAAGAAACTCTTTGTTATTTGGTTGCAGGGTTGTTTTAGAGAGACCATCTTCATCCTATGCCTCCCACACATTGATAAACCTTAGGTCATCCACTTGAGGGAAATTTTCTACTGTCCTACAAACCTCTGCACTTGGAGGCCCATCAACGTCTACAAGAAGAAGGTTGTGTAGTAGACATCAAGCTCTTTTCTGGCGCCATTGCGGGGGAGGTTAGTGCTTGAAGGTATATCTTTAGATCTTGCAATCGAATCTTTTACTTTCTTGCTTTAGCATTAGTTAGTCTGTAAAACAGAACTACAAAAAATGGAATTGAGGGTGCCTCATATGCTTCATCTTTTTAATATCTTTCGTGAAAATGATGGAAAGGAAAATTGTGCTCAAGTGTTAGAAGAAGAATGCATTAAAATGTTTGGCACTAAATATTTGAATGATGAGCATGATTGCAATGTTGTTAGTATGTATTCCTTGAATATCCATGATGCTAATGATATGCAAAGCCACAAGCATGGGGATTCTATGTTTGATGAAGATGATATTTTTAGTCTCCCAAGTTTCAATATGCAAATTTATTATGATGATAGCATACCTCCTATTTATGATGATTATATTGATGAAAGTGGGTTTGGAAGAGTGTCAACTTTAGGAAGTAATGATCCCACTATTTTGTAGGGTGTTAAATCTTATTGTGATAATTATGAAAGTGGATTTGGAGAGGTCATGACTTTATTTAGTAGTGATTCCACTATTTTGGAAGAGGTTTCAATTGACTTATGATGATTATTGTGATGACACTTATGTTATAAAAAGAAGTGATAATTATATTTATAAAACTTGTCATGATTATGAATACCCTTTTTCTGAACATTATTCTTTCAATGTCGAAAAAAAATTATAGTATTCAAGTTTCTTATGATACTCTCACTATTCTGAATGAGAAGAATTTTGCTTATGTGGAGAGTAATGAAATTTATATGCTTGAGGATCATGAAAAGTGTGCTTTATGTGATAGTTATATTGTTGAATTCATTCATGATGCTACTAAAAATTATTATGAGGGAGGAATATATGCTTGTAGGAATTGCAATATTATCAAGTTTCCTCTCTATGTGTTGAAAATCTTGAAGTTATGCTTGTTTTGCTTTCCTATGCTAGTCGATTCTTGTTCCCATAAATTGTTTGCTCACAAAATCCCTATGCATAGTAATTGGGTTATACTTAAATGTGCTAGTCATATTCTTCATGATGCTCTCTTTGTGTTTCAATTCTCATCTTTTATGTGAGCATCATTAAAATCATCATGCTTAGCTAAAAAGGCATTAAAGAAAAGCGCTTGTTGGGAGACAACCTAATATTTACCCCTACTGTTTTTTGTGTGTTCACATGATTAATATAATATGTAAATCATGTTTTGTAGCTTTTGTTTCAATAAAGTGCCAAGTAGAATCTTTGGGAAGACTTGCGTGAAAGTTAATGCGATCTTGCTGTAAAAAAACAGAAACTTTGCGCTCACGAGATTAGCTGCATTTTTTTTTACAGAAGAGTGCTTTTAAGTTGATTCTTCTTGCAGAATATTAATATACAAATTACTCACGTCCACCAGTTTATTTCAGAATTGTTCGGGTTACAGAAGTATTCGAGAGTTACAGATTACTACAGACTATTCTGTTTTTGACAGATTCTGTTTTCTATGTATTGTTTGCTTATTTTGATGAATCTATGAGTAGTATCGGAGGGTATGACCAATAGAGAAGTTGGAATAAATTAGATATTACACCAATATGAATTTAGAATGAGTTCGTAACAGTACCAAAAGTGGCTATTTATTTTCTCATACTAACGGAGCTTACGAGTTTTGTCTTGTGAAGTTTTCATGTTTTGGGTAAAGATTCGATGGACTATATATGGAATAAGGAGTGGTGAGAACCTAAGCTTGGGGATGACCAAGGCACCCCAAGGTAATATTCAAGGACAACCAAGATCCTAAGCTTGGGGATGCCCCGGATGGCATCTCCTCTTTCGTCTTCGTTCATCGGTAACTTTACTTGGAGCTATATTTTTATTCACCACATAATATGTGTTTTGCTTGGAGCGTCAATCCATTTTATTTTGTTTTGCTTGCTGTTTGAATAATATCCCAAGATCTGAAATTCTTAAATGTTAGAGAGTCTACACATAGTTGCATAATTATTCGACTACTCATTGATCTTCACTTATATCTTTTGGAGTACTTGTCATTTGCTCTAGAGCTTCATTATATCTCTTTAGAGCACGACGGTGGTTTTATTTTGAAGAATAGATGAACTCTCATGCTTCACTTACATATTATTTTGAGAGTCTTAAACAACATGGTAATTTTCTTGGGTTACAAATTTGTCCTAATATGATGGGCATCCAAGAGGGATGTAATAAAAACTTTCATATAAAGTGCATTGAATACTATGAGAAGTTTGATTCTTTACAATTGTTTTGAGATATGAAGATGGTGATATTAGAGTCATGATAGTAGAGTAGTTGTGAATTTGAGAGATACTTGTGTTAAAGTTTGTGATTCCCGTAGCATGCACGTATGGTGAACCGTTATGTGATGAAGTTGGAGCATGATTTATTTATTGATTGTCTTCCTTATGAGTGGAGGTCGGGATCGCACGATGGTTAACTCGTACCAACCCTTCCCCTATGAGATTGTGCATAGTGCTTGGTTTTGATGACTTGTAGATTTTTGTAATAAGTATGTGAGTTCTTTATGATTAATGTTGAGTCCATGGATTATACGCACTCTCACCCTTCCACCATTGCTGGCCTCTCTAGTACCGCGCAACTTTCACCAGTACCATATACCCACCAGTACCTTCCTAAAATAGCCACCATACCTACCTATTATGGCATTTCCATAGCCATTCCGAGATAATATTGCCACGAAACTTTCCACCGTTCTGTTTATTATGACACACTTCATCATTGTCATACTGCATTGCATGATCATGTAGTTGACATCGTATTTGTGGCAAAGCCACCTTTCATAATTCTTCCATACATGTCACTCTTGATTCATTGCACATCCTGGTACACGGCCGGAGGCATTCATATAGAGTCATATTGTGTTCTAAGTATCGAGTTGTAATTCTTGAGTTGTAAGTAAATAAAAGTGTGTTGATTTTCATTATTAGAGTATTGTCCCAGTGAGGAAAGGATGGTGGAGACTATGATTCCCCCACAAGTCAGGATGAGACTCCGGACAAAAAAAATAAAAAAATAAAAAAAGAGGCCAAAAAAGAGAGAGAAGGCCTGAAAAAAGAAAACAAAACAAAGAAATGAGAGAAAAAGAGAGAAGGGGCAATGCTACTATCCTTTTACCACACTTGTGCCTCAAAGTAGCACCATGATATTCATGATAGAGAGTCTCCTATGTTGTCACTTTCATATACTAGTGGGAATTTTACATTATAGAACTTGGCTTGTATATTCCAATGATGGGCTTCCTTAGATTGCCCTAGGTCTTGGTGAGCAAGCAAGTTGGATACACACCCACTTAGTTTCTTTTTGAGCTTTCATACACTTATAGCTCTAGTGCATCCGTTGCATGGAAATCCCTACTCACTCATATTGATTTCTATTGATGGGCATCTCAATAGACCATTAATACGCCTAGTTGATGTGAGACTATCTTTTCCCTTTTGTCTTCTCCACAACCACCATTCTATTCCACCTATAGTGCTATGCCCATGGCTAATGCTCATGTATTGCGTGAAGATTGAAAAAGTTTGAGAACATCAAAAGTATGAAACAATTTCTTGGCTTATCATCGGGGTTGTGCATGATTAAATTATTTTTGTGATGAAGATATAGCATAGCTAGACTATATGATTTTGTAGGGATAACATTCTTTGGCCATGTTATTTTGAGAAGACATGATTGCTTTGTTAGTATGCTTGAAGTATTATTGTTTTTATGTTAATATTAATTTGTTTTGAATCTTATGGATCTGAATATTCTTGCCACAATAGAGAAGATTACATTGATAAATATGTTAGCATTCCACATAAAAAATTCTACCATTTACCTACTCGAGGACGAGCATGAATTAAGCTTGGGGATGACGATACGTCTCCAACGTATCTATAATTTTTGATGTATTCATGCCATGTTTATAATATTTCTACTTGATTTTGTTATGATTTGGTTAGAACTAACCCGGACTAACGTTGTTTTTTAGCAGAAATACCGTGGTGTTGTTTTTTATGCAGAAATAGAAGTTCTCGGGATGCGCTGAAAATCAACGAAGATTTTTTTGGAAAATATAAAAAATACTGGAACGAAAAATTATCAGAGGGGAGACCCATGGGGCCCACGAGGGTGGAGGGCACCCCCGCCCCCCTGGGGTGCGCCCCTGTGCCTCGGGGACTCTCCGTGGGGCCCCCTAACTTGTTCTCGATGTCAACCTACCCTATAAATTCCCAAACCTCTAAAAAATTACCTAGATCGAGAGTTCCGCCACCGCAAGCCTCTGTAGCCACCAAAAACCAATTGGGACCCTGTTCCGGCACCCTGCCGGAGGGGGAATCATCACCGGTGGCCATCTTCATCATCCCGGTGCTCTCCATGACGAGGAGGGTGTAGTTCACCCTCGGGGCTAAGGGTATGTACCAGTAGCTATGTGTTTGATCTCTCTCTCTCTCTCTCTCTCTCGTGTTCTTGATATGGCATGATCTTGATGTACTGGGAGCTTTGTTATTATAGTTGGATCTTATGATGTTTCTCCCCCTCTACTCTCTTGTAATGGATTGAGTTTTCCCTTTGAAGTTATCTTATCGGATTGAGTCTTTGAGGATTTGAGAACACTTGATGTATGTCTTGCGTCGGATACTTGTGGTGACAATGGGGTATTCTATTGATTCACTTGATGTATGTTTTGGTGATTAACTTGCGGGTTCCGTGACCTTGGTAATCTCTGCATAGGGGTTGGCACACATTTTCGTCTTGACTCTCCAGTAGAAACTTTGGGGCACTCTATGAAGTTTTTTGTGTTGGTTTGAATAGATGAATCTGAGATTGTGTGATGAATATCGTATAATCATACCCACGGATACTTGAGGTGACATTGGAGTATCTAGGTGACATTAGGGTTTTGGTTGATGCGTGTCCTAAGGTGTTATTTTACTACGAACTCTAGATTTTTTGTGACACTTGTAGGAATAGCCCTATGGATTGATCGGAAAGAATAACTTTGAGGTGGTTACGTACCCTACAATAATCTCTTCATTTCTTCTCTGCTATTAGTGACTTTGGAGTGACTCTTTGTTGTATGTTGACGGATAGTTATATGATCCAATTATGTTATTATTGTTGAGAGAACTTGCACTAGTGAAAGTATGAACCCTAGGCCTTGTTTCAAAAGCATTGCAATACCGTTTTCACTCACTTTTACCACTTGCTACCTTGCTGTTTTTATATTTCAGATTACAAAAACCTATATCTACCATCCACATTACACTTGTATCACCATCTTTTCACCGAACTGGTGCACCTATACAATTTACCATTGTATTGGGTGTGTTGGGGACACAAGAGACTCTTTGTTATTTTGTTGCAGGTTTTTTTGACAGAGACCATCTTCATCCTAGACCTCCCACGGATTGATAAACCTTAATTAGGTCGTCCACTTGAGGGAAATTTGCTACTGTCCTAAAAACCTCTGCACTTGGAGGCTCAACAATGTCTACAAGAAGAAGGTTGTGTAGTAGACATCAGTAAGGCGAATGGGAAGTGGAGGCTGTGTATCGACCATACTGATATCAATAGAGCCTGTCCAAAGGATCCTTTCCTGTTGCCACGCATTGAGCAAATAGTGGACTCCACTGCAGAGTGCGTCCTACTATTGTTCCTTGACGCCTATTTAGGATACCATCAGATCTTCATGAAGAAGGAAGATGAAGAAAAGACTGCGTTCATCACCCCATGTGGTATGTATTGTTTCATATGAATGCCTTTCGGGTTGAAAAGTGCTGGTTCGACATTCACCCGAGCGGTCCAACTTGGTTTTGAGCCCCAGCTGCATAGAAATACGGAAGCTTAAGTTGCGCAAGATCTGGAGGTCAAAACTAAGGACAAGGCCACGCTCGTGCAAGATCTGGAGGAAAACTTTGCAAACTTGCGCAATATCAACCTCAAGCTCAACCCAGAGAAGTTTGTGCTCGACATCCCATCCGGCAAACTTCTTGGGTTCTTTGTGTCTCAATGCGGAGTCAATACGAATCCCGACAAGATCAAAGTGATTGAGCAGATTGAGGTGCCAAAACAAATCAAGGATGTCCGTAGGCTCGCAGGCTGCATCGCCGCCATGAGAAGGTTCATCTCTAAATCTGTTGAGCGCGCTATCCCTGTTTTCAAGATTTTGAAAAAGGCAGGTCCGATGAAATGGACTCCGAAGGCAGAGGCAGCGCTGCAAGATTTGAAGAGGTACCTTTCCTCTACGCCAATACTAGTCGCGCCTAGACCATAAGATCCATTACTACTATATTTAGCAGCAGGAAATCAAGTTGTTAGTGATGCGCTAGTGGCGCAACAAGAAGTTGAGGAAGAGGTGACAGCAGCGGCGAGGCCATTAGCTGAGGAGCTAGGGCCGGCAGGGCCCGAAGCCGGCGAGGTAGGACCCCCAGCAAAGCCTGGTCCCGGCAAGACAGAGTCTGCGCAAGTGAGCGAAGTAAGACAGAAGAAGAAGGTGATGCAACACCCAGTCTATTTTGTCAGCTCCCTCTTGCAGGGGGGTAGATCGAGGTATTCTGGTATGCAGAAGCTACTGTTTGGCCTCCTTATGTCCTTGAGGAAGATGCATCACTATTTCCAAGCACATGAGATTACCATCGTCACTTGCCTCCCATTGCAACATATCTTGCACAACCCAGATGCAACTGGGAGGATTGTGGAGTGGGCCTTGGAACTGTCAAGCTTTGGCCTCAAGTTTGAAAGTACTTCGACGATCAAAAGCAGAGCCTTGGCAAAATTCATTGCCGAATGGACCTCAACGCCCGATGAAGAAATTCAAGAGACCACTATCTCCGGCAAGGAGGCAAGTACTCATTGGATTATGTACTTTGATGGGGCTTTATCATCGCAAGGTGCCGGTGCCCGCGTGCTACTTGTCGCGCCCATCAGAGAGCGCCTCAAGTACATAGTCCAGATGCCTTTTTTCCATGAATGGTCAACAAACAACACCACCGAGTACGAGGGGCTGCTCGCCGGTCTCAGGATCGCGGCGGACCTCGGAATCAGAAATCTCATAATCAGAGGTGATTCACAGCTTGTCTTCAAACAAGTCAACAAGGATTATCAGAGCCTGCTGATGTAGGACTATGTGGATGAAGTGAGGAAGTTGGAGGAGTGCTTTGACGGTCTACAAGCAAAGCATGTTCCTCGAGCAGAGAACAACATTGCCGATGACCTGTCAAAACCCGCTTCCCTCAAGTTGCCTGTGGAACCAGGTACCTTTGTGCTTCCATTAACGCAGCCATCCGTTGAACCATCTGTCGGCTTTCTGGGAACGGGGGTACCCAGACTTGCCTGCTTGCGGCCTACGGCGTGGCTCACGGAGTGGCCCAGTATGGCCCATCTTCATCAACACGTGCTCAAGACCCTCGCGAGGGGCCAAGCCTAGCAGGGCGGACGACAGGAAGCTTCCTCGGGCACAACCTCGTCAGGCTGGCTCACGAGGAGGCGGAGAGATCAAGGCAGGGTACCTCACGAGGTGCCCATGATGCAAGCCATGACGACCGAAGCCGGGTGGGTGCCAGGCGGGCACCAACCTGCGTAGAGTCCTTGTTTCCTCTTTGGTGCAAAGGGGGCAAGCGCAGGCAAGAGTATCAAGCAAAGGCAACCATTTCAGTGCAACGAGACCAAGACCAGCAAAACGGCAGGATGGAGGTCATCGTGGAGCCCAAGCCGGCGTCACTGTCAGAGTCTTTCACAGGCGAGGACCGACTTTAGCCAGGATAAGTGTACTAGATGTTCCCCTTTAAAATGGCCAATTGTTGGCGCCCTTCCTGCTCAATATTTGGGAAGAGGACCAGGGCCTCGCTCTATAAATAGGGCTAGCCACCACAGAAGAAAGGGATCCGGATTGAATCCTTCCCAAGAGGCATCACCTCCACAAGAACTCCTCCCCTCGCGAGGAAGTTCTACCTTTGTATTGTTCATCATCAGCCCTTGAGGCAATCCACCACACCACAAACTAGAGTAGGGTATTACACCACAATGATGGCCCGAACTAGTATAAACCTTGTCACATCCTAGCTAGTCATGCATTAGAGTGTTGCATCATGTTTACTCTTTCATCAGAAACTTGAAATGGGGATGACAGAACCCCCAGTCCCCTCTGAAACCAACTAGGGTTACTAAAATAATTTTTCAATGAACCTGAAATGCCCTTCTAAAATGCCCATCATTTTTGTCTTGGTTCAGAACCTCTGCCAAAAGTGGTGCATATTTTCCTAGGCCATCCTAGGGTTTTTGAATTAAATCATAAATATTTGAATTTGGGCATTTAAAATTATATAAAATATTTAAATGCTCAAATATCTCCAAACTAAAATGTTTCATGTTGGAAATAATCCAACTATGGGCCAGGAATAGTTTGGTGATTTTTGAAGTTGCCTAGGTATTTTATTTAATTCAACAAAGTTGCAGATATATTAAATAAAAACAGAAATAGAAAAAAAGGGGAAAACTTACCTGGGCTCCTCCCTGTGCGGCCCAGCCAGCTGGCCGGCCCAGCCAGCAGCCGACCCAGCCCAACACTGTAGCCCTCCGTCGTCTTCCTCCCCTCGCCCCGAAGCTACTGCGTGCTCGCGCGCGCACGGCCGCGCGGCCACCTCCTGCTTGCCGACGAGCTCCTGGCCGCGTGGACGACGCCCGCAGGCCGTCCCGATCCCCCCTGCTCTCTCTCACTCTCCCCCGGCTCTTCCTTCCTCTCCCTCGCTCTCTCTCTCACACGGCCGAACACCACCGTCGCCACCGTTCGCCATAGCCGCCGTCTCCGACCACCCCTCGCTCCCCCGACTAGCTCAGGAGCTCCGCCTCGACTCCCTCTTCCTCCCCACCGCTCCACAGCTCCCCGGAAGCCCTGCATCGCCGCCACGTCGCCGTTCCCCTCTTCGGGCTCCGACCACCGTCGCCGTCAAATTCGTCGTCTCCGGCGCGTCCCCGAGCCCGCTTCGACGCCCACTACAACCGCGGTGAGCCCCCGAGTCGTTTCCCCCTTCTCCCCTGGTCTCTCCCGACCTCTAGGCCCTAGCCCTACCTCGGCCGAGAGCTCCACGCCGCCGACGATGTCGCCGTCGTGGCCACGGTCGCCGTAGCGCCCAACCGAGCACACCATCGTGCTCCACACCTCACTAGGAGCACGTAGCACGCACCAACACCTCCCCTAACGCCCTGCAACGCCGTTTCCCGACCGCACCCGAACTCCGGCCGCCGCAGCCGAGCTCGCCGTCGTCAACTCCGGCCACCCCGAGCCCAACCACCACCACCAATAGTCGCGGCTCAACCTCAGCAACACGTAGATGCCTTCCGCCGTCCATTTGGTTGCCGGAATGGCAAAAAGCACTTTCGCCGCCGTCTCGGACCTCGCCGGCGTCATGTCGCCGGTGGGGTTTGACTTGTCCGACCGGGGGTTTGACCCCCCAGGGTCACTGACGCGTGGGCCCTGTCGGCCAGGTGGTTAGGTTAGCGCTAACTACTGTTAGTCAACCCCCCTGACACTGACAGTGGGCCCCAGCGCCTCTAATCCCTAATTAGGATTAAATTAAACCTGTTAAACCCCCCTGTCACTGACGTGTGGCCCCCACACGTCAGGTTTGACTTCAGCCAGCCGCAGTTGACCACTGACGTCATGCTGACGTCATGCTGGCGCAATAATTATATTTCTGGATTTAAATTAAATCAGGAAATTCCAGAATATTATTTAAACTTCAAAAATTCATAACTTTTATTCTGTAACTCCAAATTGGACAAATTATATATGAAAAATGATCAGAAAAATCCAATCTATCCATCTGTACTATTTTCATGCATGATCAAACAAGTTAAATTGATGTTTTAAGCAGAACAAGGAAAAGCACTTTAAAAGGCCATGTTTGAGTTTGAAATTTGAATCTTTGATTCAAATTTGTTCAAACCCTTCTGGTTTTAGTTGCATTAGCCCAACACACTCATATTGCCATGTTTCATGCATGCATCATATTGTTGCACATTGTTTGGTGATGCTTGTGTATCGATGTCCTTTGCGACAGGTTCTGCCCCGAGGAGTACCGTGATTACCCTAACGAAGAACCATATCAGTGCATCGAACCATCAGGCAAGCAACCAACCATTTGATCATATCGATACAATCCCATGTTCTCGCTCCTGCTCTCTTTTACTGCATTAAGACAACGCGATTCAAACTGCTGTGTGCTACGGTAGTTGAACCCATTTCCTCTGCATGACCTGTCATTGCCACAGTAACTAGATGAAACCCACTAGCATGTGTAGGAGTTGATTGAGCCATATGTATGTGTTGTTCCTACCTTGCTATGCCTGCTATGCTTAGAGTCGTGTCAGGTCTGGTTCATCTGGGTGATGGGCTAGAGTGAAATGATTATGTCGGTAATGAGAGTGGTGTGGTGAACACGATTTGGTAAAGGTATCGATGAGAGGCCATGTAGGAGTACATGGTGGGTTGTTTCATTGAAGCCGACCTTAAGCACTGAGATCTGTATGTGTGATTTAAGAATCAGCTACTACCATGCATTGGGCCCGAAACCAATGGACCCTCTCGGCTTCTTATTCACCCTAGTTCTCCGTCCAGGAGTTGCAAGTAGTTTCTGGTGTTTGTAGCCTACTGGAGGCCGTGGACAGCGCTGACCGTAGGGGTGGGCTGTGATGCGGTAGGTACGTGGCCGGGTGTACCGAATACCCGTTAGGTATCTCGGGAACCCTGTTCACATCGTTCGGGGCCGTATGGGAAACCTCGGCCGGACTCCCTGCGGATGGAACCTGAATAGGCGATAAACCTGGACTGGAGGCTTAGGTGATTAGGTAGGTCGTGGCCGACACCCACGTTGGGCTTCCGCTTGAAGGTTGCCGAGTACATGTCGTGTAAACGACGGTAAGTGGTGAGAGCGTGTATGAAGAAGTACACCCCTGCAGGGTTAACATGATCTATTCGAATAGCCGCGTCCGCGGTAAAGGACTACTTGGTTGCCTATACAGTTCATAGACAAGTAAATGGAAACTACTAAAAGCCTCAAGATAAGTGTGAGTGCCGAGGATGGCTCTTCCGTAGGAAGACGGAGGTGGATCCTCGGTAGTGTATTGAAGTGGTGAGTAGTGGACTCGTGTGCGCAAAACATTTCAAGTTGGAGTATCGTAGGATAGTCTAGCCAAGAGTCAAAGCTGGCTTGCTGCAATAACTCCACCAACCCTTCTTGATACTATGCATGTATGTAGGATCTGATGTAAGTCTTGCTGAGTACCTTTGTACTCATGTTGCTATAATCTACATTTTTACAGAAGACGCTGCAACCCCTTCTGATGGGTTCTATGTAGACGTTGACATCAACGAGTAGGCTAAAGACCCAGGTGGTGACCCTGAGCTTGTGATGGACCACGTAGTATAGCTAGGCTTTCCAAGCCTCTTTTATTTTACTAGTTGTCTGTACCCAGACAATGTACTTCCGCTGCTGGCTTGTATGACTGTATGACTTGTATGTTGGGTCGTGAGACCCGTACCTTTGTGTATGTTATGTATGGCTCCCTGAGCCTTAAATAAAGTACTTGTGTCATAGAGTCATGTTGTGATGCTTCGTTGTATTTGCACATATCGAGCATATTGTGTGTATGATTGAAATGCTTGGTATGTGTGGGATCTGACTATCTAGTTGTTTATCTTTAGTAGCCTCTCTTACCGGGAAATGTCTCCTAGTGTTACCGCTGAGCCATGGTAGCTTGCTACTGCTCTGGAACACTTAGGCTGGCCGGCATGTGTCCTTCTTCGTTCCTGTGTCTGTCCCTTCGGGGAAATGTCACGCTTTGAGTACCGGAGTCCTGTTAGCCCGCTACAGCCCGGTTTACCGGAGTCCTGCTAGCCCAGTGCTACAGCCCGGACCCACTTGCTGATGACCGACACGTTCGAAGCTGGGTCATGGATGCCTGTCCCTGTAAGTCTGTGCCACTTTGGGTTTACGACTAGTCATGTCAGCCCGGGCTCCTTATCATATGGATGCTAGCGACACTATCATATACGTGAGCCAAAAGGCGCAAACGGTCCCGGGAAAAGGTAAGACGACACCCGTGGGGATACCGTGCGTGAGGCCGCAAAGTGATATGAGGTGTTACCAGCTAGATCGATGTGACATCGAGTCGGGGTCCTGACAGCGTTGGCATCAGAGCCGGACTGCCTGTAGGTTCTCCAAGCCAAACTGGTCGATGTTGAGTCTAGAAATTCTTTAGTTATATGTAGGGGAATTGTTTGTGGGATGGAACGTAAGGCTCTTTTTACTCCTCTATCTTATGACATTCTGATCTGAGTCAGTCCATTCTTCCACCGGGGGTTAAGGAATTAGGATCTGTTCTCTCTATCAGGATCACGAGTTACTAATCAGTAGTACCTTATAAGTTTGATGGATACAAGCCTAGTTCAGTTCTACTACCACATTATGTTGTTAGAATGGTTTCAGAACTTTGATATGGTGATGTTGAGTGTGTACGAAATCCTTTGTCAAATGTCTCAAAATCCTTTTTGAGCATTTACAGCTGTTATGCTGCCGAAATTTTGCTAGAAATTCTAATGCCTTTGCATTATGATTGTGCTTTCAGATGGCCACTCGCGACCTCAATCAAGTGGTTCGCCTGACTCGATGCCTAGATGTACCCGGCCATACTGCTAAGTTGGTCAGGGTAATGACTGAGGCTGGATACCGCTGGTATCCTGAGTACACGGTCGAAGAGCAATTCCGGGACTTTCAATCAAAGCCAGTATCTCTGCACTGTCAGGATATTTCCATCTTATCCTGGATCCACCGAGCCTCTTCACTGCTCCTATGGACTCGGGGTTACTATTGAGATGGCTGTGCAGGACGCCGCCTACTCTATGATGACCATTATGCGAGTCAGATCTGGTTTATTTCGGGACTCTGATTTCCGGTATATGCCAGGATCACTTCCGGGAGCACAAGGGTATCTCCAGGCTATCTATGCTGACTCCACTCAGGAGGATTCACGGACTCGCACCACTGCTGAGATGCTCGAGGATAAGGACCGTGAAAATCGGGCCTTAAGGTTAGAGCTCTTCAATACCCGTGCTGACCACTGGGCCACTTTGACTCGGTTCGCACCGGCGGTGCAAGCTGGATATTCAGATATGCGCGATCTCTATCCTGTGAGATCTGCTCTGCCAGACGTGATGGTTTGGCGTGATGTAGGAGGCATCACCCCACCTCGCGGTCCCCGCAGGCCACCGTTTGTTGGTCCACGACCTCATCCTAGCCCCTATGGTCCACAAGCTCCGCGAGACCGTCTGTTTCCGGATGATCATGTTGAGCTTCCAGGCTATGGAGGTGACTTCTACGAGGACTACTACGGATCGGTCTGAGTTAGTGGTAGTATCACTAGTTCGCACTAGCTGTGTCATCTATCGTCCCGCGTGACTCGTGGGATATGACCTAGTTTGTACTCTTTCCGGAGATGTAGAAAAATAATGTATAGGAGCTTGGAATGCCTCCGATGAGATGTAATCCTCTTTTCACCGTAATAGTACTTTGTTTGGTCTTGTACTAAACCCTGTATGGTGTGTATGACGATGGAATAAAAGAAGCAGTTTCTGTATCTACCATGTCATACGGATGATCATCTTGCATTCTGAGTTATTCCTTACATTATGTATCCTATGTCGGAATTTTACCATCCTGACTAAATCATTGTCTTGTTCACCTAGGATGGTCAACACGCGCGCTAACCCTGCTTCCCAAGAGCAGGCCGAAGGCAGTGAAGGCAGGAATGAAAATCTGCCTCATCCTCCTTCACTAGCCGAGGTTATGATGGAAGCTGAGAGAAACAAGCGGGAGACAAACCGTTTGTTGGAGCGTATTGAACAGAATACAGCACACCATCAGAGGGCTAACGTGGTGTCACTCAGTGATTTTATCAAATTGCATCCACCCACGTTCCACCACTCCGTCGAGCCTCTCGACGCTGATGACTGGCTTCGCAGTATCTCTCACAAGCTGCGTTCCGCGCTGGTAGCGGAGGCTGACAAGGTCACCTTTGCTGCATATCATCTTGAAGGCCCCGCCAGTCTATGGTGGGAGAATTATGGAGCTATGCGCCCAGCGGGCCATGTCACTACTTGGGCTGAGTTCAGCGAGGCTTTCCGTGAACATCACATCCCGGAGGGTCTCATGGACCGTAAACGTGAAGAATTTTGCAACTTCACCCAAGGCCGGCTTTCTGTGGATGTCTATAGCAGAGAGTTTGGTAATCTCGCCCGATATGCAACTGAGGAAGTGTCTAGTGACGCCAAGAAGCAAGCAAGGTTCCGTAAGGGCCTTAGTCCTGAGCTTCGCCGCGACCTCCGTCTGCATGAGTGCACATCTTTTTCGAAACTTGTCAACAAAGCCATCAGTGCTGAAACTGGTCAGACTGACTATGACGCAACACGCAAGCATGGACGTGACATGGGTTCCTCATCCGGTGCTGGTCCCCAGAAGCGCCGCGTGTGGGTACCCAACACCGCCCTGCCACCCAGGTTCACACCGAGGCCATCCTTCCAGGCGCCTCGCCCTGTTCAACAGTCTGCACCGGCCAAGCCCTATGGGGGTCCAACCAATAATGCTCCTCCACGTACCAGTTCCGTGACTTGTTTCAAGTGTGGGGAATCTGGTCACTATATGCGTGAGTGTCCCCAGACCAACCCCAATCAATCTGCTAAAGCTGTTGGCCGTGGCAAGCCGACAGGGAAGGTGTTTCATGCTAAACCGGTCACCGCTTCACGTGGCCATGTCAACTGTATCTCTGCCGAAGAAGCTCAAGAGGACCCCAACGTCGTTCTCGGTACGCTTCTTGTTAATTGCCACCCGGCATCTGTTCTTTTCGATACAGGAGCCTCTCATTCTTTTATATCCGAAAATTATGCTCGTTTGCATAACGTTGCATTCTGTGACTTGCCGTCCACTATGGAAATTTCTACCCCTGGTTCTAGATGGCAGACCTCTAGGGTAAGTTATGGAAATGAAATCCAAGTCGACAGACTTGTTTTCCTCGCATCTTTGATAGCCCTTAAATCTTCAGATATTAATATCATTCTGGGTATGGACTGGATGTCAGCTCATCATGCCCAAATTGATTGCTTCTCTAGGACTGTTCAACTCACCCATCCTTCGGGGAAGATAGTCAATGTCTTGACCCGAATAGCCAAGCGACAATTATATTCTCTTAACGCCAGCCCTTTGCCAGACCTTGAGGACGTTCCGGTAGTCCGTGACTTCCCGGATGTCTTTCCAGAGGAATTGCCAGGTGTTCCACCTGACAGGGATGTTGAGTTCGTAATAGACCTCATCCCCGGAACCGTTCCGATTGCTAGAAGACCTTATAAGATGGCACCACTAGAACTAGCCGAGCTTAAGAAACAACTCGATGAATCCTTGAAAAAGGGTTTCATCCGCCCTAGTTCATCTCCGTGGGCTTGCCCCGTCCTATTCGTCAAGAAGAAGGATGGTACGGACCGGATGGTTGTAGATTACCGACCTGTCAATTTGGTCACAATCAAGAACAAATATCCACTTCCCAGGATCAACGATCTGTATGATCAGCTCGCTGGATCCTCAGTCTTCTCCAAGATGGATTTGAGGTTGGGCTACCATCAAATCAAAATCAGAAACGGGGACATTCCTAAAACGGCCTTTGTTACTCGTTATGGCCAATACGAGTACACCGTCATGTCCTTCGGTTTAACCAACGCTCCAGCCACCTTTTCTCGGTTAATGAACTCAATCTTCATGGAGTATTTGGATAAATTCGTCGTAGTTTATCTCGATGATATACTCATCTACTCCAAGAACGAGGAAGAACATGCCGAACATTTAAGGCTAGTGTTGAAGAAACTTCGAGAGCATCGCCTTTATGCCAAATTTTCAAAATGTGAATTCTGGTTGTCAGAAGTGACCTATCTGGGTCATGTAATATCTGGTAAAGGTATTGCTGTTAACCCTGAGCGAGTTCAAGCCGTCCTTAATTGGACTCCACCCGAATCGGTCAAGCAAGTTCGGAGTTTTCTAGGCTTAGCGAGCTATTGCCGTCGCTTTGTCGAGAACTTCTCCAAAGTTGCTAAACCTCTAACCGAACTCCTCAAGAAAGATAAGAAGTTCGAATGGACTCCACAATGTGAGCACAGCTTTCAGGAACTGAAAAGACGCCTGACCTCTGCTCCCGTGCTGGTACCGCCAGACTTCTCCAAGGACTTTGTTATCTACTGCGACGCCTCGCGACAAGGACTAGGTTGCATTCTCATGCAAGATCGACACGTAATTGCTTACGCTTCACGGCAATTGCACCCACATGAGGAGAATTATCCTACTCATGATCTAGAGCTTGCAGCCGTAGTCTATGCACTTAAGACCTGGCGACATTACCTCCTCGGTAATCGTTGCGAAATATTCACTGATCACCAAAGCCTGAAGTACATTTTCACCCAACCGGATTTGAATCTCAGGCAGAGACGTTGGGTTGAATTGATCACAGACTTCGACTTAGGAATAACCTACACCCCAGGGAAAGCCAACGTCATGGCTGATGCGCTAAGTCGTAAATCTTATTGTAACAACCTGATGTTACAACAAAGTCAACCGCTTCTCCATGAGGAATTTCGGAAGCTTAACCTTCACATTGTTCCTCAAGGTTTTCTTTCCACCTTGGTAGCAAAACCTACCCTTACGGATCAAATTATCAAAGCACAGAAGGTAGATCCGGGAATCTCCCGCATCAAGAGAAACATTCAGAAAGGAATTGCGAATTGCTTCTCCATTAATGATCAAGGGGTCGTATACTTCGAGGATCGACTAGTGGTTCCCAAAGTGCGCAACCTGAGGCGATTGATCCTTAAGGAAGCTCATGAATCTCCTCTCACCATTCATCCCGGTAGTACTAAGATGTATCAGGACCTACGCCAGAGGTTCTGGTGGACTAGGATGAAGAGAGAAATTGCTCAGTATATTGCTAATTGCAACGTTTGTTGTCGTGTAAAAGCAGAGCATCAACGGCCTGCTGGCACCCTTCAACCCTTAGCTATTCCTGAATGGAAATGGGATAAAATTGGTATGGATTTCATTACCGGTTTTCCTAGGACCAAGAGAGGGAATAATGCTATTTTCGTCGTGGTCGATCGTCTTTCCAAAGTAGCTCATTTCTTACCTGTTCGTGAGAGTATAACCGCTAGTCAGCTGGCAGATTTGTACCTCTCCCGAATAGTGTCTCTCCATGGTGTTCCTTTGGAAATTAACTCGGATCGAGGAAGTCTTTTCACTTCTCGATTTTGGGAAAGTTTCCAAAATGCTATGGGAACCCGTCTCTCCTTTAGCACCGCTTCCACCCTCAGTCGAGTGGTCAAGTGGAATGCGTCAATCAGATTCTAGAAGACATGCTTCGAGCCTCCGTTATCTCTTTCGGAATGGACTGGGAGAAGTGCCTTCCATTTGCCGAATTCGCTTACAACAACAGCTATCAATCTAGCTTGGGTAAAGCCCCTTTTGAAGTTCTCTATGGACGGCGATGTCGAACACCCCTTAACTGGTCAGAGACCGGGGAAAGACAATTCTTTGGCCCGGATATGATTCAGGAAGCAGAAGAACAAGTTCGTATCGTTCGTGAAAAGTTGAAAACAGCCCAATCTCGTCAAAAGAGTCAATATGACCGAAAACATAAGGCTATGACTTTCGAGGTTGACGAGAAGGCTTATCTTCGGGTCACCCCTCTGAAGGGAACCCATCGTTTCGGTATTAAAGGCAAATTGGCTCCTCGTTACATTGGACCTTTTCGCATTCTTGCCAAACGAGGAGAAGTTGCCTACCAGTTGGAACTACCTCCGCACCTCTCCAGAGTTCACGATGTCTTCCACGTTTCTCAACTCAGGCGTTGCTTCTCGGATCCTATCCGTGAAGTGGACCACGAAACGCTTGATCTCCAAGATGATCTTACATATCGAGAGTACCCCATTCGTATCCTCGATCAAGCCGAACGTACCACGCGACGTCATAATATCAAGTTTCTCAAGGTTCAATGGTCGCACCATTCTGAGGATGAAGCAACTTGAGAAAGGGAGGATCGTCTTCGACTCGAGTATCCCGCCTTCTTCTCGGAGGAACCCAAATCTCGGGACGAGATTCTTTTGAGTGGGGGTGAGTTGTCACATCCTAGCTAGTCATGCATTAGAGTGTTGCATCATGTTTACTCTTTCATCAGAAACTTGAAATGGGGATGACAGAACCCCCAGTCCCCTCTGAAACCAACTAGGGTTACTAAAATAATTTTTCAATGAACCTGAAATGCCCTTCTAAAATGCCCATCATTTTTGTCTTGGTTCAGAACCTCTGCCAAAAGTGGTGCACATTTTCCTAGGCCATCCTAGGGTTTTTGAATTAAATCATAAATATTTGAATTTGGGCATTTAAAATTATATAAAATATTTAAATGCTCAAATATCTCCAAACTAAAATGTTTCATGTTGGAAATAATCCAACTATGGGCCAGGAATAGTTTGGTGATTTTTGAAGTTGCCTAGGTATTTTATTTAATTCAACAAAGTTGCAGATATATTAAATAAAAACAGAAATAGAAAAAAAGGGGGAAAACTTACCTGGGCTCCTCCCTGTGCGGCCCAGCCAGCTGGCCGGCCCAGCCAGCAGCCGACCCAGCCCAACACTGTAGCCCTCCGTCGTCTTCCTCCCCTCGCCCCGAAGCTGCTGTGTGCTCGTGCGCGCACGGCCGCGCGGCCACCTCCTGCTTGCCGACGAGCTCCTGGCCGCGTGGACGACGCCCGCAGGCCGTCCCGATCCCCCCTGCTCTCTCTCACTCTCCCCCGGCTCTTCCTTCCTCTCCCTCGCTCTCTCTCTCACACGGCGGAACACCACCGTCGCCACCGTTCGCCATAGCCGCCGTCTCCGACCACCCCTCGCTCCCCCGACTAGCTCAGGAGCTCCGCCTCGACTCCCTCTTCCTCCCCACCGCTCCACAGCTCCCCGGAAGCCCTGCATCGCCGCCACGTCACCGTTCCCCTCTTCGGGCTCCGACCACCGTCGCCGTCAAATTCGTCGTCTCCGGCGCGTCCCCGAGCCCGCTTCGACGCCCACTGCAACCGCGGTGAGCCCCCGAGTCGTTTCCCCCTTCTCCCCTGGTCTCTCCCGACCTCTAGGCCCTAGCCCCACCTCGGCCGAGAGCTCCACGCCGCCGACGATGTCGCCGTCGTGGCCACGGTCGCCGTAGCGCCCAACCAAGCACACCATCGTGCTCCACACCTCACTAGGAGCACGTAGCACGCACCAACACCTCCCCTAACGCCCTGCAACGCCGTTTCCGACCGCACCCGAACTCCGGCCGCCGCAGCCGAGCTCGCCGTCGTCAACTCCGGCCACCCCGAGCCCAACCACCACCACCAATAGTCGCGGCTCAACCTCAGCAACACGTAGATGCCTTCCGCCGTCCATTTGGTTGCCGGAATGGCAAAAGGCACTTTCACCGCCGTCTCGGACCTCGCCGGCGTCATGTCGCCGGTGGGGTTTGACTTGTCCGACCTGGGGTTTGACCCCCCAGGGTCACTGACGCGTGGGCCCTGTCGGCCAGGTGGTTAGGTTAGCGCTAACTACTATTAGTCAACCCCCCCTGACACTGACAGTGGGCCCCAGCGCCTCTAATCCCTAATTAGGATTAAATTAAACCTGTTAAACCCCCTCTGTCACTGACGTGTGGCCCCCACACGTCAGGTTTGACTTCAGCCAGCCACAGTTGACCACTGACGTCATGCTGACGTCATGCTGGCGCAATAATTATATTTCTGGATTTAAATTAAATCAGGAAATTCCAGAATATTATTTAAACTTCAAAAATTCATAACTTTTATTCTGTAACTCCAAATTGGACAAATTATATATGAAAAATGATCAGAAAAATCCAATCTATCCATCTGTACTATTTTCATGCATGATCAAACAAGTTAAATTGATGTTTTAAGCAGAACAAGGAAAAGCACTTTAAAAGGCCATGTTTGAGTTTGAAATTTGAATCTTTGAATCAAATTTGTTCAAACCCTTCTGGTTTTAGTTGCATTAGCCCAACACACTCATATTGCCATGTTTCATGCATGCATCATATTGTTGCACATTGTTTGGTGATGTTTGTGTATCGATGTCCCTTGCGATAGGTTCTGCCCCCGAGGAATATCGTGATTACCCTAACGAAGAACCATATCAGTGCATCGAACCATCAGGCAAGCAACCAACCATTTGATCATATCGATACAATCCCATGTTCTCGCTCCTGCTCTCTTTTACTGCATTAAGACAACGCGATTCAAACTGCTGTGTGCTACGGTAGTTGAACCCATTTCCTCTGCATGACCTGTCATTGCCACAGTAACTAGATGAAACCCACTAGCATGTGTAGGAGTTGATTGAGCCATATGTATGTGTTGTTCCTACCTTGCTATGCCTGCTATGCTTAGAGTCGTGTCAGGTCTGGTTCATCTGGGTGATGGGCTAGAGTGAAATGATTATGTCGGTAATGGGAGTGGTGTGGTGAACACGATTTGGTAAAGGTATCGATGAGAGGCCATGTAGGAGTACATGGTGGGTTGTTTCATTGAAGCCGACCTTAAGCACTGAGATCTGTATGTGTGATTTAAGAACCAGCTACTACCATGCATTGGGCCCGAAACCAATGGACCCTCTCGGCTTCTTATTCACCCTAGTTCTCCGTCCAGGAGTTGCAAGTAGTTTCTGGTGTTTGTAGCCTACTGGAGGCCGTGGACAGTGCTGACCGTAGGGGTGGGCTGTGATGCGGTAGGTACGTGGCCGGGTGTACCGAATACCCGTTAGGTATCTCGGGAACCCTGTTCACATCGTTCGGGGCCGTATGGGAAACCTCGGCCGGACTCCCTACGGATGGAACTTGAATAGGCGATAAACCTGGACTGGAGGCTTAGGTGATTAGGTAGGTCGTGGCCGACACCCATGTTGGGCTTCCGCTTGAAGGTTGCCGAGTACATGTCGTGTAAGCGACGGTAAGTGGTGAGAGCGTGTATGAAGAAGTACACCCCTGCAGGATAAGTGTGAGTGCCGAGGATGGCTCTTCCGTAGGAAGACGGAGGTGGATCCTCGGTAGTGTATTGAAGTGGTGAGTAGTGGACTCGTGTGCGCAAAACCATTTCAAGTTGGAGTATCGTAGGATAGTCTAGCCAAGAGTCAAAGCTGGCTTGCTGCAATAACTCCACCAACCCTTCTTGATACTATGCATGTATGTAGGATCTGATGTAAGTCTTGCTGAGTACCTTTGTACTCATGTTGCTATAATCTACATTTTTACAGAAGACGCTGCAATCCCTTCTGATGGGTTCTATGTAGACGTTGACATCAACGAGTAGGCTAAAGACCCAGGTGGTGACCCTGAGCTTGTGATGGCCCACGTAGTATAGCTAGGCTTTCCAAGCCTCTTTTATTTTACTAGTTGTCTGTACCCAGACAATGTACTTCCGCTGCTGGTTTGTATGACTGTATGACTTGTATGTTGGGTCGTGAGACCCGTACCTTTGTGTATGTTATGTATGGCTCCCTGAGCCTTAAATAAAGTACTTGTGTCATAGAGTCATGTTGTGATGCTTCGTTGTATTTGCACATATCGAGCATATTGTGTGTATGATTGAAATGCTTGGTATGTGTGGGATCTGACTATCTAGTTGTTTATCTTTAGTAGCCTCTCTTACCGGGAAATGTCTCCTAGTGTTACCGCTGAGCCATGGTAGCTTGCTACTGCTCTGGAACACTTAGGCTGGCCGGCATGTGTCCTTCTTCGTTCCTGTGTCTGTCCCTTCGGGGAAATGTCACGCTTTGAGTACCGGAGTCCTGTTAGCCCGCTACAGCCCGGTTTACCGGAGTCCTGCTAGCCCAGTGCTACAGCCCGGACCCACTTGCTGATGACCGACACGTTTGAAGCTGGGTCATGAATGCCTGTCCCTGTAAGTCTGTGCCACTTTGGGTTTATGACTAGTCATGTCAGCCCGGGCTCCTTATCATATGGATGCTAGCGACACTATCATATACGTGAGCCAAAAGGCGCAAACGGTCCCGGGAAAAGGTAAGACGACACCCGTGGGGATACCGTGCGTGAGGCCGCAAAGTGATATGAGGTGTTACCAGCTAGATCGATGTGACATCGAGTCGGGGTCCTGACAAACCTTGTGTCCCTTGTGTTGTTCTTCGTGTAGTTTAGATCCTTGCGAGGCGACCTACGTGAGTAGGTAGGATGTGTGATCTCCGCGCGCACCCTAGAGTTCGAACCTTGAGGGTCTGCCGGAACCCGAAATCCAACATTTGGCGCGCCAGGTAGGGGTGCGCCGGAATCCTTCTCCCACCGCCTTGCATACCGTCGCATCATCGTCATCATGTCCGGCGACCCAACGGGCAATCCCGATCCCTGGGCGGCCTGGCCCGCCCGCGCAGAGCCGCTTGCCCAGGGCGACCTCACCCCTGTGCCCCAGGCAGCCCGCGGTCCGCAGGGCGCTGCAGGCCACGGGCGACGCGATCAGGCGGCGCCAGCTCTCACGCTGCGGCAGGTGCGGGTGGCAGCAAGGGCCTCAAGCCACACCGCGGCCACAGCGCCGTACACCCGGCGGCAGTAGGCGAACTCAAGGGCCGTGCTCACGGTGGCCCGAGAGCTACTACAATGCAGGCTGCTGGAGGGCGGCCACGACATGCTACTGGAGCTGGTGGCAGAGTTCCTGGGCTCCGCCGCCTCGGGGGCTCACCCCTTCTGCACCCAGCCGCCGCCTTAGGTCCAAGGCGGACCGCACGGAGGCCCCGCACGCGCCCGCACAGCTTCGACCGGATTCCAAGGCCACCACAACTCCAGCCTGTTCATCAGCGCCGGGCTATAAATAGTGCCGCCTCCGCCTCCGACCAACGAAGGGGGATTCACTACAGCCCACAGCCCCAGTGGGCCCCGCACTGCCACCCCTAGGTTGGCACCTCAAGCAGGACTGCATGGCACATGGGGCACTACAGCGAGGCATTCGGGGCGGCGGCCCCGGAAGTGTATGTGCCCCACATGGTGGATCAAGGGCACGCGCAGGAGGAAGACCATGGCTCGTTTCTCGGCCCAGGCTGGGGGAAAGAGACACCGGAAGCTGAGCTATTTCAGGAGCCCCGGGAAAGCCTCGTCGACCGTGCTAGAGGCAGCGACTCTCGGGTAACGCTAATTCCTCAGGAGCAGGCATACGCTAACCATGGATCATAGGAGGTACAGGTCGTCGCGGCGGATGGCTGCCCCAATCCAGCAGCTTCCTACCCCTCATGAGGAGGGCACCGGGGGCTGCAGGAAAGGGGCCGAGATCAGGCCTCGCCCCCGCGGCGCTCGGAGCAAGGCATCCTCAGGAGGTAGGCCCTCTGCCGGGGAGGTGCCTCAGGGCCTACCCCCGGCAGAGGACCCGTGGTCGTTGGGGGAACCGTTGGCGACCTCTCTATCCCATCGGCGGCGTCCTTGATCTCCGGCCGTCGTCGATGGCAATAGAGTGTGGCGCAAGGCGGGGCCCTCGTCTGGCGATATGAAGCAAGACCGGTACCTGTGAAGAAGGCCCAGTGCCTGTGAAGCTCGCCGCCCCGTGACACTCTCACGTAATAATGAGTGGGGCTGTACACGCCCCGGAGTCTCCGGAGAGCCGCCCTCGGGCCTCGGGGGCTCCCGCCCACGCCTAGTGGCAGCACTTAGCTCCACGCTGGTGAGAAGACGTCGAAGACTAGACTAGGTGCCGGACGCGGCCTTTCTGCTTTTTTGCCTTTCCCTTGGTTGTCGATTTTCCCCTGTTTGAATTTAAGTTGGATTTGAGCTAGAGACTTGCGTGTGTTCGGGGAAGGGGTGTTTAGTCTCTTTCGAGCAATCTCTCGTATTCTGGCTACCGCTTTGCATCATCCAGCTTCAGCTGCCTCCCCTCGTGAGCCCCTCGTGAGTCGGGCCAGGCCTAGCATGCGCGCAGCCCGGACTGCCGTCGCCGCGCCCTCTTAGGAGGTTCTCATTACAGGTCCAGTGGGTTCATTCAGGAGGCACTCGGGACGCCGCGGCCCCCCGCAGGCTCGCTCAGGGCCCACACTGGTCGAAGGTAAACAAGCCAATTGACTCATCACGAGACCAATCGCTCGGCGTAGGCATGCAGGCGACATCCTGTCTACAAATACGCTAACTACAAGGTTTTACACGAGGGGCTCCCCCTCCCAAAATGCTCTTACAACCTTCAGGGCCAAGCCCGAACTCTCTCTGTGCATGATATAAAGCAAGAATAACGCGCGGTCAATCGGATAAATCCCCCAATGCATCCTCAGGGGCACCTCCGGAGTTGTCACTGGCGTCGCTGGCATCGCCATCACCCTCTACGTCGCCGTCATCAGCATTCGGGCCATTCACCACGCCACCCTCATCAGCAACCACGACCACTCCGTCGTCATCGACGGTGAAGGCCCTAACAAGGGCGTCCAAGTTGTCTTCCACCCAATGCGCCAGGTCGCCCCGAATGGCCAGGGGTACCGGTGCGATGGCGGCATTGAAGTCAAAGTGGGGGTCCATGTCCTGAAGATGACTGAAGAAGCGAGAAAAAGCACGTCCAAGCAGGGCACGGGTCCTCTCCTCCACCAACCTGTCGGCTCTGCCCGACCGAGTCTCTAGCTGTGTCACCACATCAGTGAAGAACTGAAGGTTACCAGCATAGTTAACCTCATGAGGCTCCCCAACGGCAGCCTCGCAGATGTTGCCCAAGGCCTCGGAGCGTGCGGAGCATAGGGCCATGCATCTGCTCCAAGGTCTTCCGCTGGCGTATCTCGTCCTCATTCTGCCGCGCGACAGCCTCACCCGCATCAACCCTTTGATGGAGAAGGAGCACCTCAGTGCGGGAGGAAGCCGGCTCCACCTGTGTTGCGCCAAGAGCAGCCCCGGCAGCGTCCGCACGTCGCGTCGCTTCATCCAGCCTGGCCTTAAGGGCGGCGGTCATGCCCTCTGCTTCGACCATGATCAGCTCCATCCTTTCCCCGTACTCGCGCTCGAGGTTCGAGCGGGCCTCCTCCACCCGGCGATCAACCTCTTCTAGGGCTCGGGCTTCCCGCATGGTGACATCATCCTCCTCCTGCGCCACCAGGCACTCCCTCATCTCCAACCACTCGAGGTCAAGGGTGCGCTCGGCGGCCTCCAGCGTCAGTGCCTCCTCACGTCTCTGGAGCTCCGCCTGGTCGATCGAAGCCCCCTTCATCGACGCAAGGGCTGCCTCATGAAGCTCCACCTGCTGCTCCAGGGAGCTACTCCGGTCCTGGAGCTCCCACGCCCGCTCCTCTGAAGCCTTGCACCGCTGGTCATCCTCATGGGCCTCCTTGATGGCCTGGGAGCAGGCCTTCCGAGAAGCCGCCAGCGACACCACGGCCTTCACATTGTCAAGGTCACGCTGGTGGCGCGCAAGGGCAACGACCACCTTCAGCTTGCGCCTCTCCTCACCTAGGTGCAGGCCCTCGGCCTCAAGGCGCGTGTCCTCTCCGGCAAGCTCTACACCGAGCTGGCTCACTGCATCAGCCGCCCTCTAGAGAAACCCTTGGAGAAGGGCGCGGTGCTCCCAAGCGTGCTCGAGCACTTCTTCCGCGTCGCGCTCCGCCCCTGGCGCACACGGAGGGCCACGATCCGGCACGCCCCCTCTGGGCAGGGGGCTGGGGGCTGGCGCCCTCGTGATGGCCGGGCGCGCCCCGCCAGAAGCCTGGTCCAGAGCCGGTTCATCCTCCAAGGAAGAACGCAAGACCGACCTTAGCCAGTCGCTGTCCACGACCAAAGGAGGAGCCCGGGGAAGGCTGGCTGTGCCCCGGGAGAGCTCGCGAAGGAGGGTCGCGAGGTGCATAGAATCAGGATGCTCCGCAGGATGGCTCACCTCTCCAACCGACCTCACAACAAGGGTAGTACTCGAGCTCGGGACGCTTGGGGTCGGTGGAAAGGGCGAGGCCTGGGGGGATGGCTCCTCGGCCATCTCCGTGAACTCGGCAGGAAGGACCCTGCAGGGCAATGGTCAGTTGAAGCAACGGGAAAGTAAGGGACTAAGAAAGGAGAAGGCTTACTCATCAATGGTGAAGTACTTCCTGCGCTTCAATAGGAGGCAGGGGTAATCATCACCACCCAAGGCCTCCGTTCTCTTTCGGAGGGCCTCGAAGTCCACACGGAAGCGGGCTAGGAGCTCGGCGCAAGGGTCAGTCTACGGCGAGGAAGAAGCGCCAAGGTGACTGGCGTTGGGGGCATTGCCCTGGTGCACGTCGCCAGGTGCCACCCCGTGGGGGGTGGCCGGGGCCTCGGGAGCCTCTGCCACGGAAGCCGCGGGCCGCGGCTCAACGCCTTCGGCCGCCGCGGGGCAGGCCTCAGAAGCTGCCACCTCAGGAGTTCCGTGTGGTGTCATTATCTCGACAACAGCCCCCTCGGCCCCCGGCGGCCGTTGCCTCCCTGCTCCACCACTCGAGGAAGGACCGCCGCAGGCAACCGGGAGGGAAACCACCACAAATGGGTTCTCACGAGGTCCCATGAGGCCTGCTGGGTGTAGCCCCCATTCATCGAATCTGGGCATCTGCTTGACAAAATCAGCCCTGCCTAAGCAAAGGTAGAACAAGGCACCCCCTTGCCGGAGGCTGCCAGGGGAAGGATCCCCAGTCAGAATCATGAGAACCTTCCTGAGCACTTCAGGCGCTAGATCTTCCTTCTGGAGCCTCATGCGGTCTTCACACCCCCCGAAGGTCCACATCCGGCGGGAATGGCGCTGGAGAGGGGCAATGCGGCTCTGGAGGAACTCCTTCACCACCTTGGATGCCGTCACACCGAGCGCCCTCAAGTTCCCGAGGCGACACCAGACGAAGGCGAGTCGGGGGCTCGTGAGCGTCTCATGGCCCCAGCCTGAGTTGGGGACAGCGGGCAAGGTTGGATCCGAGAGCAGGGGGCTGGGCACTCCGACATCCACGTACAACCACCGCTCTCGGAACCCAGTCGCAGGTGGAGGAAGGCTGAAATCAATCCCCGAGGCTGCCGCTTCAGGAGCGGCGAGGAAGCTCACGCACCCCGAGCATTGGGTGGGGTCGCTGAGGCGCAAGGAGAAGAAATGGTGTAGCAAGGCAACTGAAGGAGGAATGCCCACCATCGCCTCGCAAACAAAAGCGAAAACGGCAAGGAGAGCAATGAATTCGGGACCCAAATGCATCATGTGGATCTGATAATGGGAAAGTACGGCATTAAAGAAATCGGAAAAGGGGGCAACCAGTCCCGCCCAAAGGGCGTCGGCGAAGTACCGGACTTTGGTGACTATTCGGTCAATGGAGAAGTGAGACACGGGCCAGACCATCGTCCTCCCACACTCGTTGAAGATGGTGGCGAGGGTGGAACTGACCTTGTCCAAGGCTTCCAGGTTGAGTATGATCGACTGATCGACAGCAGGAGCCGCCGACGGTGGGGAGCGGGGTGAGGGCACATGCTTCTTCCCATTCCCTTTCTTCGTTGGCGCCATGGCGACAGGAAGGGGGAGGGTTCGAGATTGGATTGGAAGCGGAGGTTGGAGCTCAAGGGGAGGAAGAGCAGGAGACACGTGAGCGGTGAGAAGAGGGATGACTGTGTTCAACCGCGGGTCCTCCTAGATGAGCGCAAAATAAGGAAGCATGGGGAAACAGGGACGCCCGCGCCCAATCAACCGCCACACGGCGCCCAAGGCCACAGGCTATTGGGGCCCGTGGTGCTTCGCACTTGCCCCTTCGCTTCTCTCCTAAGCCAAGTCCAGGCGCGCCTCGGGCCCGGGGGCTACTGTCGGCTTTCTGGGAACGGGGGTACCCAGACTTGCTGGCCTACGGCGTGGCTCAAGGAGTGTCCCAGTATGGCCCATCTTCATCAACACGTGCTCAAGATCCTCGTAGGGGCCAAGCCTCGCGGGGCGGACGACATGAAGCTTCCTCGGGCACAGCCTCGTCAGGCTGGTCGCGAGGAGGCGGAGAGATCTAGGCAGGGTACCTCGCGAGGTGCCCATGACGCAAGCCATGACGACCGAAGCCAGGCGGGTGCCAGGCGGGCGCCGGCCTGCGCAGAGTCCTTGTTTCCTCTTTGGTGCAAAGGGGAAAGCGCAGGCAAGACTATCAAGCAAAGGCAACCATTTCAGTGCAATGAGACCAAGACCAGCAGAACGGCAGGATGGAGGTCATCGTGGAGCCCAAGCCGGCGTCACCGTCAGAGTCTTTCGCATGCGAGGACCGACTTTAGCCAGGATAAGTGTACTAGATGTTCCCCTTTAAAATGGCCAATTTTTGGCGCCCTTCCCGCTCAATATTTGGAAAGAGGACCAGGGCCTCGCTCTATAAATAGGGCTAGACACCACAGAAGAAAGGGATCCGGATTGAATCCTTCCCAAGAGGCATCACCTCCACAAGAACTCCTCCCCTCGCGAGGCAGTTCTTCCTTTGTATTGTTCATCATCAGCCCCTGAGGCAATCCACCACACCACAAACTAGAGTAGGGTATTACACCACAATGGTGGCCCGAACTAGTATAAACCTTGTGTCCCTTGTGTTGTTCTTCGTGTAGTTTAGATCCTTGCGAGGCGACGAGACGTGAGTAGGTAGGAGGTGTGATCTTCGCGCGCACCCCAGAGTTTGAACCTTGAGGGTCTACCGGAACCTGAAATCCGACACCATCAGCAGAACAGAGCAAGCAAAGGAAAGCGGGCCCCGGCAAGTACTTTCCCGCTGAGGTCCCAGGAGCTACAGGCAAGGAAGTTGTCGGGTACCCCAACACTACAAAAAAATACACTTCTGTGATGATACATGTTTGTCACAGTAGGTCGCATTTTTTGTCATGCATGTACATCCATGACGATTTTATGAAAAAATCAAGATAGTCATACATGTGCTGTCGTAGAAGTGTTCCCTGACATTACCAAAATTATCATCACGGAAGTGTCCACTTTCATAACGATAAATCACGCGTCACAGAAGTTCTTTCGTCAAGGCTGACCGACACGTGGCATCCACTGTAATGGAACGCCGTTAAGCTATCGGGTCTGGTTTTGGATCCGATAACCCATTAACAGTCCGGACCAATGGGGATTTTCCATGTGTAAAATCATCATTGGCTGGAGGAAACACGTGTCAGCTCCTTGTTGGCACAGGTGTCACTCATCCAATGGGCGAGATGCGCTTATGAAATGTTGACACGTGGACCGGCCAAAAACTGGCCCATAAATTTTAAATGGGCCAACCCAACTAAATGCCCACAAGATTTTGCTGTCCATAATGGGCCGGCCCATCAAAAGGCCCACAAGATTTTGCCGGCCATAATGGGGCGGCCCAGCTAAAGGCCCGTGAGTTTTTGTAGGCCATAATGGGCCGGCCCAGCTAAAGGCCCGCGAGATTTTGCGGGCCATAATGGGCCAGCCCAGCTAAAGGCCCCCAAGACTTTGTGGACCATAATGGGTAGGCCCAGCTAAAGGCCCACGAGATTCCGCCGACTGATACGTCTCCAACGTATCTGTAATTTATGAAGCACTCATGCTATTTTATTATCTGTTTCGAATGATTATGGGCTTTATTATACACTTTTATATTACTTTTGGGACTAACCTATTAACCGGAGGCCCAGCCCATATTGCTGTTTTATTGCCTGTTTCATTATTTCGAAGAAAATGAATATCAAACGGAGTCCAAACGGAATGAAACCTTCGGCAGCATTATTTTTGGGAAGATTATGATCCTAGAGACTTGGAGTTCATGTCAGAAGACCCTCAAGGAGGCCAGGAGATAGGGGGGCACGCCCCCCTATTGGGCGCCCCCCTATCTCGTGGGCCCCTCGAGCACCCCCCGACCGACTTCTTTCGCCTATATAAGCCTACGTACCCTAAAACCATTGAAAATCAAGATAGACCGGGAGTTCCGCCGCTGCAAGCTTCTGTAGCCACCAAAAACCTCTCGGGAGCCCTTCCCGGCACCCTGCCGGAGGGGGGATCCTTCACCGATGGCCATCTTCATCATCCCGACGCTATCCATGACGAGAAGGGAGTAGTTCACCCTAGAGGCTGAGGGTATGTACCAGTAGCTATGTGTTTGATCTCTCTATCTCTCATGTTTTCTCTCGTCTTCCCTCTATGGCACGATCTTGATGTATCCCGAGCTTTGCTATTGTAGTTGGATCTTATGATGTTTCTCCCCCTCTACTCTCTTGTGATGAATTGAGTTTTCCCTTTGAAGTTATCTCGTCGGATTGAGTCTTTTATGAGAACACTTGATGTATGTCTTGTTGTGCTTATCTGTGGTGACAATGGGATATCATGTGCCACTTGATGTATGTTTTGGTGACCAACTTGCGGGTTCCGCCCATGAACCTATGCATAGGGGTTGGCACACGTTCTTGACTCTACGGTAGAAACTTTGGGGCACTCTTTGAAGTACTTTGTGTTGGTTGAATAGATGAATCTGAGATTGTGTGATGCATATCATATAATCATGCCCACGGATACTTGAGGTGACAATGGAGTATCTAGCTGACATTAGGGTTTTGGTTGATTTGTGTCTTAAGGTGTTATTCTAGTACGAATTCTTGAATAGATTGATCTGAAAGAATAACTTTGAGGTGGTTTCGTACCCTACCATAATTTCTTCGTTTGTTCTCCGCTATTAGTGGTTTTGGAGTGACTCTTTGTTGCATGTTGAGGGATTGTTATATGATCTATCTATGTTATTATTGTTGAGAGAACTTGCACTAGTGAAAGTATGAACCCTAGGCCTTGTTTCCTACCATGGCAATACCGTTTATGCTCACTTTTATCATTAGTTACCTTGCTGTTTTTATAATTTCAGATTACAAATACCTTTATCTACCATCTATTTTGCACTTGTATTACCATCTCTTCGCCGAAATAATGCACCTATAAAAATTACCATTGTATTGGGTGTGTTGGGGACACAAGAGACTCTTTGTTATTTGGTTGCAGGGTTGTTTGAGAGAGACCATCTTCATCCTACGCCTCCTACGGATTGATAAACCTTAGGTCATCCACTTGAGGGAAATTTGCTACTGTCGTACAAACTTGTGCACTTGCAGGCCCAACAACGTCTACAAGAAGAAGGTTGTGTAGTAGACATCACGGACCATAATGGGCCGACCCAGCTGAAGGCCCAAAAGATTTGATGACACAAGTAGGTCAGCCCATTAACATGCTGCCATGTTTTGGGCCAAATATCGGCCCATATTTGATCCGGTCCATTAACAGCCTGCCACGTTCCGGGCCTAATAAAGGCCCATATGAGATCCGACCCGTTAAAAGCCTCCCACGTTCTGGGCCAAACTACGGCCCAGATCAGGTCCGACCCTTTGAGAGGCTTTGGGCTAAATTATGGCCCGTATCAGATTCGGCCCGTCAACTGGACGCTATGCTTTTGGGCCCACTTGATAAAGGGCCATTTAGTAATTCGGCCTGATATTAGTTTCGGTCTGTTAAAGGCCCGTTTAACATTTCGGCCCTATATATATTTCGGCCTGTTAAAAGCCCGTCATATAGTTGGGCCTAACTACGGCCCCGTTTGCATCCGGCCTGCTCACAGTCGATAATCTGATTGGGCCAAACAAGGACCAAGACAATTTTGGCATGTCATAAGCCCATGACTTGATTGGCACAATCATGGGCCGGGGTCTACTTCGGCCTGCTGCCGGCCTGTTAGCTGTTCGGCACGTTTCAGGCCCAACCTACTTTTTGGCCTCCTAAAAGCCCATTGAGTTTTCTTGGGAAAATAGGGCCGGCGATTTACTCGGCCTATTAAAGGCTCGAATCTACTAGTGGGCCATTTTACATTTAGGCCTGTTAACAGACCAAGATGATGGGGCCCATGATGTGGATCATACATAGTGATTTGCATGACGGCTCGATTATGTACCGTAATTTTACGGTTTGGCCGGTTTACTGCGAAGACAAGATATATATATACAGTAAAATAACTGCAGCATCGTGAATAAGAAAAAACCCTAGTCTATACAATAAAGAAATTATGACATATTACATCCACTGGGCATCAAAGTTCGCCACTATGATAATAAAGCACAAGCAGACAGCAGATTACATATACTGGGCATCAAAGATCGCGACCAGTGCAATTAAACACGTTGACAAAATAATATACAAAACCAACAACACTTCAATAGAGTTCAAGAAAGGTTAGCCCTGCTCGGGAGCTGCAGCACAAGCAGCTGAGCAAGCTGATGAGACTGCAGTTGTTTGACACTTCTATCCTCCTCACTCTGAAAGATAAACAAGCACACAGATGATAGGTTTTACACATATAAGTATCAGCGCTGACAATTCATCACATTTCTTACTGAGGAATAAATTGACATAGTTTAAAATAGCATTAATAGAATATGGTATTGTTCAGGTCAAGACATGGCAGAAAATGACATTGTGAAGGAGTTGGCAGCTTCACGACACCACTGGATTACAGATCAAGAACTCATAGTATCAATGGTTAGTGTGCTGTCAATTTACCCATTTTAGATTGGCAAAATAAGATCACTTGCTCTATATAGTTTAATTTACATGGCATGAAGAAGGAACTTGGTTGTACAACTGAAAACTTAAATTGAGAAGGACAAACTTTTGTTTATGAACTACATAATAAACTTTAAACATGCAATTTGATGCAAACACCAAAAATAAATAGTTGTTGCAGTCATGCCTAACCAAATATACACAACAAGTTTGAAGGCTTGAGAAGGACAAACTTACATTATTTGTGAAGGCAGGCTCTATAAAGCCCTTGTCCATTCTGATGGGGGGCGCAATTCAAGAAGTTTACCACAGAATCTTCTTCATAAGCATTGCCTTTATTCTACACTTTGTTAAGAGTAAATATATATGTGACAATATAAGAAAAAAGGGAGAATATTTAAGATCAGATGAAGAGTGATGCTACATAACCAAGTAGCTATAAATGTAAGTACAGTGATACAGGCAAAAGGTACAGCCAAGAGCAATGCAGAGCTAAACTTCTTCAGTACATTGGTGTTATCCAACCTTATGGTAAGAGTAAATATAGATCTTATATGTAGAAAATGGAGGGAAAAGGAAAATAAGCTGCAGAGTGATGGTACATGAACAACTACCTGTCCATATAAGTACACTGATAAAGGACATCAGGTACTTAAAAGAACAATGCAGAGCTAAAGAATTCATTGGCATTGGATATATTCTACACTAATCTAACCATTCATACAGATTAGATAATTTGGAGTGAACAATTGATAAGAAAGCTATCATGCATACTGCTATCACATAATGAACCAGGTATGTATACAAGTACAGTGATATAGGACAATAGGTACTAACAAGAGCAAAGCAGCGGGCAACATATTTGTGATATCCTGTCATTCTTTTCAAACTGGAATTCTTTTTCGAGCAGATTTTCTGCAAAAAAGATTCGTAAGGCACATGCGGAAAAGTAGAAGTTCAAATTTTCATGCGATATCATAGACAGTACCTCATCCTTGGAACGAGACCAGTGCATAACAAGGTTTTTCCATTCAATGTCTTCTAAATTTAGCACAGGAGACTTCACCGGAAATTCATTTATAGACTTGCCAGCAAAGTGTGATTTCCTCAGGTAACACCGATACTGCTGCAATGCTTCCTTGAAAAGCGCAAGCAAGCTTTGCTTGTCAGGACCATCCAGATTGACCCTGCCTACTTACAAAAATGTAATGTAAATCATTGATGTGTTCAATCAGCAGAAAACAGGAACATAATCGCCATGAATAATAGCACTTACATGTAAGTGGGACAGGAAGATGTGAAAATGGTGTTTGTCTTCACTATAATCTTCCCATGATGGAATATATGCACGTAGTCCCTAACAACATTGAAAGCATTGTCTTTTAAACTAGGAATAACTGGAATGGGGTTCCAATCTGCAGGAATTGGCCTTCTCTGCAGTTGGGATATGTCTTAGGCCGATGGACTTGCTATACTTTTTACTGGAGTGGGATTTTTTTGTGGTACGACTGGTGTTATGGCAACTGAAATCGGCATACCTTTTTGCTGGAGTGCAGGTCCTGTGTGGTGGGTCTAGTGGTGTGGCCACTGAAGTATGGGTACAGCCTGCTGGAGTCAGTCCTATGTTTTGTGTCACTGGTTGTACACCCAATATAAGTGGGGTGCTATCTGATTTCTCTGGCACAACCACGTTTTTCAAGGACTTTGCTGGTGCTTCTACAGGTTCGGCAATCACCGTCTTCCTTTTTGATGTCTGATGCACAAGAACAACATTTGAGTGAAAAAACATGGTATGATGACAGATGGAATATGTATTGATAATGGATGGGCATGGCATCTCGACATATATGATGAGTAAACTGAGCAGATGGCGGTGCAACAAAGTAGAAGAAATGCAAGACAACATATGCAAGATACGCGCAATCAATAAAACCTTGCCAAATTATAACAGGCACCTTGATGGGTGAACATGACAGGCCATCTGCCTTTGACTCCTCGAGGTTAGAATAGTTAGTAGGATCATATTCTGAACAAGAATCTACAGGTGGGGAGCATATGAGTTTCATTGCATCCAGAATGGCACTCAATGCCTTGGTGCCAAATTTGTAAGTCATTGAAGTGTTCCACAATATTCTTCTGATGCACGGATTCTGATCTTCACGATAATTACGTATAATATCTGAGAACCATGAAAACATAAATAGTTGTTAGATTATCTTTGTAATGCAGATGATATTCTAATATAGGGGCGCCCCTGTAAACACTTTTGTGCTATCACTGGATTATGATGAGAGAGCTCATGTGTGCTGTAATATGGTGCATGCATTTATATAATCTGGCACAAGTACACAAAAGAATAGGCTCCAGAAGTAAGGATAGTTGGCAGATGACAGGTTCATAATATACTGTATAGAGAGTTTATTGCCAAACCATGATAATAAGAGCACACAGCAACTAGACAGATCATACTGTACACAACAGGTGTACAGCATAACCACGATATATAAATCAGGAAAGTGGAACTGGCTTGAAAATACAGTGTTGTATTGCCACTAGTAATTGAAAGCCTATCGATCACGTACAGGCCAGCTCTATCAGCTGTTGACTACAGATGTCCCTGCGCCCCTTCCTGACAAGGAACATAATGTATGTATTAAATACAGAATAAACAAAGAGGAACATGTTAAAGAACAGAAGAGGAAGCATATTCTTGAGGTTCCGCTTAATTGCATACAATGTTGGTTGCCCACTCATGATGAATCACAGCGCCCAAAGAAATGCAATTCCATGTTGTCTCTCTATATGTGGCAATTTTGAACAAGAGTCATTAGGATCATATTCTGAACAAGAGTCAACATGTGGGGATCGTATGAGTTTCATTGCATGCAAAATGGCACTCAATGCCTTGGTGCCAATTTTGTAAGTCATTGCAGTGTTTAGCTTCAAGAGTGGATTGCTGCTAGTGCGACACAAAGCAGCTACACAGATCATAGTGTAGATATAATGGGAAAACCTTAAGCATCAGAGTAAAATAAGCAAAGTGGAACTTGCTAGAATATATGTGCTAGTATTGCCGGTACGGCTAGAAAGGCTTCGGATACCAGCTCTCTTCAAGTGAAGGTGCGGTACTATTAATATCAGTGTAACTCTAAAAGGCGACACAACTCCCGGCATTTTTTTGCTATTCTTATAGGATTCAAGTGGGCAGGCCACTACAAATCCTATTCCCATGTTTACAAAATCCTACGAATCAAAGACTCCCGAAGAGTTCAAAGTGTCCATCACAACCAACCGTATAGACCTCTACATTGCAAATGTCCCTGCTCATCTTTAGTACAAGGAACATACTGTACTACTATCATACTCCCTCTGTTCCAAAATATAAGTCTTAGTAGAGATTTCCACTATGGATCACATACAGATGTATCCAGATACATTTTATAGTGTAGATTCACTCATTTTGCTCCATATGTAGTCTGTTGCGGAATCTATACAAAGACTTGTATTTAGGAACGAAGAGAGTGCATATTAAAGAAGAACGGAAGAGGAACATGGTAAAGAAGAGCAAGCAGATTTTGGATAATAAAATGTTGGTTGCGCAGTGCCCACACATGATGAACCAGAGCGCATTAAGAATGCAACTCCCTGCTGTCTCTCGACCATTTCAGGCGGTTGGATGAAGATCCTACGTCTCCTAACCCTTCTTCTTCCTCGTCTCTAATTCTTCCCATATAGAACACCGCACGGGCAGCCGGCCGGACCACCGGCCCCTATCCCCTGTGTTCCTCCACTACACCAACCCCCACCCCCGCCCCCACCCGCGTCAACTTTTCTTTGTTCAGCGAGGCCTCGGCACCGTCCCCCCCAACCACCCGAGCCCATTCGTTCGTACCGGCAAACTCCGGCGAGCTCTGAAAAATCGACTGACCCAATTTTGAAATTTAGTCTACTGTGATTTAACTAGTGTGGAATATAAAAGGGGAAAACCATAAGCATTGGGAGTATAGTGTGGAGCATGCCATGGCGGATCTGAAGGTGCAAACCGGACAAAGGCAACTTCGCAACCAAGACAAGAAATCAGAGTAAAGCAGTGGCGATCTATTTTCTTGCTGCGATAAATAAGTTGAACATATACGAAAGAGTACCGCCTCCGGTGCGCCGCCGTGTATGCATCTGCTGAGAATTTGATGGTGCTGCGGTAGCGATGGCTATCGGCAGTGTGGAAGCAGATCTAGGAGGGTAGACAGTAGTGGTGGGGCACGGTGGACGAGACGGTCGTAGGAGCGACGCCGGCAAGGTGGACGACGACGGGGATGAAGCGAGAGGACGGGATGCAAGGATACCGGTCCGAAGCTGTGGATGAGAGAGGTCGATCTCTTGTAATGGACGGCAGCATCGGGGTATTAGCTCCGGCATGGTGGAGGAGGATGGCGGTGGATGGGGTGGCGGACGGAGGAGGGTGGGGTGGAGAGGGTGTTTTGGCGCCCACAGAGTACATATGGAGCAAAATGTATTCAGGGCGCGCTTGTCTCAAATGCGAGGAAATTTACAAACTTAGTCCTCGTTTCAAATTTCCTACATCAGAGCAATATTAGTCGGTTGGGGATAGGACGTTAATCTCGCATACACCGAATATTTGCCGATGAGAGTCTGTTTTTGGCGCCCACCGTGTATGAATCGGGGAAGAAGTCGATTTCGGCCGAGGACACACTGTGTTTTGGCACCCACCATGTATGAATCCGGGTGAGAGGCGGTTACGTCACGTTTTGGTGAAATTACAAACCTACCCCTATCGAAACCAATAGAAATCAAGTAGATAGGCTTTGCATGGCAGGGATATGCAGTAGGAATTTCCGTCTCGCAGATTTTGGTTTCCGGCGGTTACTGCGACTTTCCCCGCTTCATTCAAATTTTGCAGAGTGCATGTTTATCGTGTCAACTCAATTCGAATCCCGTTTGTATTCTATTTTTTCGGGCGGGATTCATTTTCAATTGGAAATAAATTCTATATACATCATTTTTTTATATATACTTTCAAAAGCACAACAGCATTTATACATAAATATGGTATACAAATGGCATGATCTCAGATTCATAAGGTTGTATCCATCAATTTGGATTTTCAAATATATGAAACCACTTTATGTTGAAATCCAATGTATGGATTCCTCGCTAACTGTCTCCAATTAATGTGTGTTTCATGTGGTTTTTTTACTTCTCAAACATGTATAATGTGTTTCACACACACAACATATAGTGTAATCCCGTTTAGACATTAATTGCATATAAACCATGCATTGTTTGTAATTAAAGAATCTATGGATCACCAATATTGATAAACTATATAACATTACAGGTGTGCCCAAATTCAAATGAATATGCATGTTTGATACACCAATTTGCATTATGATATTATCGATGTCGTGATCTCCAGTTTAAATATTTGAATCCCCTTTAATCAAGATATTCGTCTCATATAGCTATAACTCATGCTTATATAGGACTATCTCTCTGGACCTATACGCGTTCATCCTCTCTCAGGTATCTCTGGTGCTACCTGTATGTCGACAATGATCTTTTATCTTCATAACACACTGACGGTACTCTCTCCCTCGACCTTCATCACTCTATCTCTCTCTAAGTATATCTCGCTCCCTGCTATGTGTCTCTAACTATGATTATCCATGTGGAATCTCTTTCTCTCACACAAACACAAAACTTTGTCTCCCGGGGTCTCATTTCTCTCTACTATTCCCCTGTGTGCCACTAGCACACCCCTCATATAGAGATGTCTTTCGCTCCTTAGATATGAGAACCGATGACTGTTCCTCTTAAATATCTCTTTCTCACACACAAACACAAACTTTGTCTCCCAGGGTCTCATATTTCTCCATTGTTCTCTTGTATGTCGCTCACACACACACTCTCTCTCTCCCTAGAGATATCTTGCATTCCCTCATATATCTCTCTAGCTATCACTCTTGTTGTGAAATATCTTCCTCTCTTGCAAACACAAAACTTCGTCTCTCGGGATCTCATTCCTCTCTGATATTTGTTTGTATGTGACTCATATGCACCCTCTCTCTATATCTCTCACACCCACACACATAACTCAGCCTTCTGATCCACTCGACTCCTATCTCTAACGCACACGAGCTAGCATCTTTATCTTTGTATTCATCTGTTTCTCCATCAACCTTCTTTCTTTCCCTCACTCTTGCTTCCTATCACGCACATTACATATGTTTCTCTCTACATGCAGTCAAGTGCCCTCTTTTTATCTTTCTCTCACACACACATATATAACTTCACCCTCTGAACCACCCGTCGGTCATCTCCAACACTCAAACTAGTGGATTTCTGTCTAGCTAGCATCTCCATCTCTGTATCTATCTGTAGTTTCTCTGTCAACATTTCTTTCTCGCACGGAGTCTTTCTTCCTATCACCCATACTATATATGTCTCTCCGTACATATGGATTTATAGGTTAATCTCTTTTGCACAACCGTTATGCCTCACTCCCTCTGCTCGCCATAGATGCATGCTCCAGCCCACGCCACTATCTCTTAAAGACAAAAACACATGCTCAATTGTCGGGCCTTCTTCCCTACATTCTCACATGCATGCATATTGTCATACCGATCCATCTCTCCCATGTCGTTGATCTTATGACTTATGTCTTCTTTCTTTTATCTCGATCATGCGCGCGCACACACACATCCCATGTATACATGTACACATCTCACACATGCACGTTCAAGGTCTCTATGTCTCCATATGTAGTTAATTACCCTCAACCCTAACGCCACATCAAACCGTTCTCTTTTTGTGTGCACATAACTTCCGCCTGGATGGGTAAAACACACAATCTATCACACTTAACAATCTCCTTCTAGCTACCCCCCTCTCACTCTTCCCCTATATCCCCGAAACCAATAAGACCATCCCTTTGTTTAATTCCCGCCTACATGCACCATCGATATATAGTAGTCTTCCTCGGTGCCTCTCAAACAAACACGTTCTCTAGATGTCTACTCCTCTCACGCACACACACCTTCTCTTCCCTCTCTACCGGCATTTTCTCTCTCGCACCCCATCGTTGGTGGCCTCTGCCATACACATCACCTCTCTATGATGAAGCCATGCACACTTAAATTACATCCGCCACCGAGGACCCCGTGACACACACACACACACAAACACAAACACACACACACACACAGACACACGCACGCATGCACACCCACCCACCCACATACACACACACACACAAACACACACACACTAAGACTCCATCTCTCTCTCTCTCTCTCTCTCTCTCTCTCTTTCACACACACACACACACACACACACCGCACACACACACTAAGACTCCATCTCACACACACATGCTCTAGGCGGAGCATTTGTTCCTACCACCCTACATCCAATCTTACTCGTATGATAAACAATCACCTTGATTTACTTGTATAACATGGACAAATTCCACTTTACTTTAGTAGTCAGCAAACTTATCATCTGTATCTGTACCCTTATAAAAAATGAGTTGGCGATGATGGTGTGCCTGCCATCATGTAATATAGACCGTCTGATCTATATCTGACGGATAGAAAGCAAACTATGATAATTTTACAAAAGATACCCGCACCTCTCTCCACATCCTTATCTCCCACAACCTCATTGCTCAGCAATTAAAAAATGAAGTCTCTGGAACAATCTAGCATGGTGGCCGCTACCGCCTGCCGGCGCCGTCCATCCCCATGCCTCCGCCCATTCCGACCACCAGTCACCACCACGCTCCACTCCTCCTCACCTTATCTCTCATCTTTCATTTTTTCGATGACATTCTCGAGATACCAGTTTTCCGATAAAATTCTCGAGATATCATTAGTTTTTACACATGGGATTACTCCTGCATGGGTCAATCACAACAGGTGTTTTGTAAAAAAAATGCATATTGATGTTCCATGCAACGCACTAGCATCCTGCTTGTAATTATATAACGCAAATCACGAGCAGGAGGTGACATTTTTTTTACACAACCACGTTAACATGGCCACGTAAATCACTAGCTAAAGTAAATACCATTATAATTATATCCCGATGCAAAAGGTTGCGTACATGTCCGAAGATTAGAGTCACACACACGCACTCTGTCTCTCAGAATATCACACACACACACACCAGTTACGTGATGCCCACTTAAGCAGACACGTATGTTACAATTTGTGCACCCGCGGGTACACGTGATGCTGCACATTTATTTAAGCCGGACGGTGAACCCAAATAGTAGCTGCATTCATTCCCCTCCCGCCGCCTCTTCTTGTCGCCCAGTAGCCATGGCCCAGTCGAAGGTAACAACATACACCATACTCCCGCCGGAGCGGTGCTTTAATATGGAAATTTTAGTAGTCATGCATGCATATTTTTGTGCTAGCACTCCTATATAAGGGTTGACCGGTCGCTTCTTGCGGACGTGCGTGGGTGGTGGAAGAGGAAGGAGAAGGAAAGCGGGCTATGGAGTAATGTTTTTACCACAATTTCTTAGGAAACTGAGTGCAATAATTGAGTAGTTTTGCAAACTACCAAAACTACACCTGAAACGGTTCAAAACCAATACTCCCTTGCCCGGCGTGCTTCCCGCGTGAAACGGTCAGTGTCGCCCTGGAGCGTCAGTGCTGCATTAATGCCCGGCCAGAGCGGAGGCGACCTCTCACTAGCACCGGCTTCAAAGTGGCGCGACGGTCGAGAGAGCGCCACTTCCCGGTGCATGCTCCGCGTCAAGGCTGGCCATAGGCCCTGTTTGGATCCATGGGTTAGAGTTAGTTTGAGCTAGTTGGGGCTCAAATAGCCCTAAAGTATCGAAGCATGAGGGTGTAAATTGGAGCAAGTTGCACCGAACCCACCAAAAAAACTATCCCACCCAAGAGGTGCTAACTGGAGATAGTTCTCATTGGGAACACTGAAAAATCACTTTTCTGTGTCCATCAAGTGCACTTATTGTCAATCTAACCCTGTCACCCAAACACCTTTTTGGCTACAGTTAGTTCAGGGTTAGTCATGAGTTACTCTAACCTCTAGCTAAGTTAGAGTATCCAAACAGGAGCAGTATAGGACATGCAAGTTGCTCAAAGCATACTGTCAAATTAGTACGTGAAAGGATTTTTTTTATTTTTGAAAACGGAACATGAAAGGAATTTTTTAGAATGCTCTTGGCATGTCACTAACATGTGATGAGTTAACCGACCTCAATAGACGGCAAAAACGCCAGCCCGCCGCACTTTGAGAGAGACGAGGAGGGAGAAGCGATACAGGATGCTGGATTACTAGAGATAGGTGTCGCACGGAAGCCAAGAAATATGGTGATAGAGTGGGTTAGCCATGTACTAGTATGATGTAACTACACTGGGCTGCCGTGTTTCGTACTCTTCCAGTCCACTGTGGAGATGATTGGTTGATTTTATATCGCTAAATAGTATTAAATATTATGAGTGAAGACGCTCCACCACGAGGTTCCTTGCTCCTTCTTGGTCGTCGGGAATCTATGTTCTTCCACTCTATTTTTTTACGTGACCTTTGTTCATCCTTTTTCCAACATGCGAGACATCTAGCATCAAGGTGCACGTGTCATGCAAGGATTGTTCCATCTATATGAAGAACATGTGGGACTGGAACTACGAGACGGACATGTACCCAGGAGTTGACGTACAAACCTGAGTAATGTAGCGCAGTAAGTGAAGTATAAAGGCACAAATGGTATGAACATGCATGGCATATAGGGTGTGTTTGGTTGCGTTCTCGTCTCAGCATAGTTGTTACCTCTTCATGCATGCTCAACTCAACACCCCTCTTCATGTATGCTCTCTTCATGCATGCTTCTAGTGTATTTGTGCTAAACTAGTGTGGATTCATGCACCCTCCATACACTCTACCAAACACCGAAAAGTGGGTCAAGAAGGGAACTCTTGGGCGGCATTTGTGTCTTACTACGTACTACCACTGAATGTTGTATGTGCAATGCATGGTGATGTTATGGAGTACGTGCCTAAGTACTCTACTACTACTATATTAGTTGGAGGCACATATTAACTTTTATATTTGTTTACGTGTATGCCCCGAGACCTTCCAACTAGACGTGTCTTTCTCTCCAGGTCGCAATTGTATCATTCATACCACTAAGTACTAGTACGTGTGGTCTCCGACCCAGAAGTGGAAGAAGTGGAGACGCTCTACCATGCTGTTTTCTTTTTCGCTGGGCTCTACCATGCTGCTCATGCCCCACTCATTTCGCTGACGTGTGGGACATCCAGCACATGCCGTGTTTGGCACTCTTCGTCGTAAGAGTTGAAACGCTAGCATTCATCAAAAATAAAAAATAATTATAAATCAGCAGTGATACTATTTTTTTGAGAACCAATCAGCAGTGATACTATACCACGCGGTTTCCTTGCTCCTCGATATCAGAAAGAATACTTCCGTTCGCCAACATGTGTGACGTCGACCATCCTGGTCCACATGCCATGCACGCAGAACTCGAAGGGAGACTCACCACGGTCGTTGCGCCGCAGTAACAATGACTAATGAGTTGTCAAATCACATGCCCACTTTCCCACTTAGAAGTTGCTCGGACAAAGGAACCATCATGACTTCATTGAATTCCGCTTCTTGAAGAAAACGACTATACCAGCAGTATTGCTAGCTACAGTAGTTACTCCAACAGAGGCCTCCTTTCGTTCATGGGATAGGAATTTTATAGGAATATGAAAATCATAGGAAGTGAGATGACATGCATCTCAATTCCTATAGAGAAAGAGATGCCATTTGATGCATAGGATAGGAATTTTTCCATTTAGTCTAGGCTAATGTACTGGTAATTTGCTCTAAAAACTACAATAGTAACTAGTAGTACTGGTACATGCTCGTACTCAGACACAGACACACACACTAACTACTAGTACTACTACTTCTCACATGTTGTCCAGACGCCGTCGTTCTCCTTCCCGGCTTTGTCGGCGACAACCCACCATGCTTGGATCTTCGTCGACCTCTCCGCAGCAGCGTGTGCGTCCTCTTCTTTCTTGCGATGGCGGGCCTCTCTTTTCTTGAGTGCTTTCTGACTTTTCCACTCTCTCTGTGTGGCTTTGGCCGCCTCTTGCTCTACCTCCCATTCGGCCTTAGCATATGAAAATTCCTCCCACATAGGTGTGAGGTCGCGAGCGGCGATGAACTTGGCACAGCGGGATGCCATCGCTTCCCTACCATTTTGTGTGTAGTCGTGGGCGGTGAGGAACTTGGCGCGGCGGGATGCCATCTCTGCCTTACTGGTTAGTGTGCGACGCAGTGGCATGAACAACGCTTGGTGAGAGCTCTGGGGTGGAGTGGCCGGACAACCGTATGGTGCATTGGTTTGTCAAGAGCTCAAGGACAGAAGATGAAGGAAATTTGGATTCCCCTTCAATCCTGGTTATTTATTACCGAGTAAAATACATTGGCGGTCATCGAACTTGTCTTGATAGCTCACTTTGATCATTGTATACGAAATATGGTGATTATACGGTCACTGGCTCAGCATATAGCGCCGTATTTGTCTGGTTGACCAGTCAAACAGTCCGCATGCGCCTCATCAGCTTGTGTTCATTATCTATCTACGCGGTCCTACCTGTCAATGGAGAAAGAAATACTCCCTCTGTCCCAAAATAAGTGTCTCAAGGTTTCTACAACTTTGTACTAGAGGTAGTACAAAGTTAAGACACTTATTTTGGGACGGAGGGAGTAAAAATCAAAATTATGCGTATGTGGGGAATCAAACCACGGACTCGTCGCTGCAATGCACCCTTGTCATCCAAATGAAAATGAAATACTTTGTGTCAGACACTCACGCTCACGTTGTCAAAGCATGCTAATGCATGCACGTCGCCCTCTAAATCAAAGTCCTGCTCATGGCGCAACGCAAACGGTGAGCCCATCACCCGTGCGCCCCGGCGGTGCTTGACATTACTGTTTAGACGTTTGATGGAGGCCTACGCGAACGCTGAGCATGTATTCACCTAGCTCAACACCAATGGTCATACTCGGAGCGCCTTGCTCATGTATATCGTCCATCACAATGACAATCTATAAGACATCCTAGCTAGAGAGGGTACTATGGTATGGAGTATGTACTATCGTGAGCGACCGATCTTAGTGCCACTGCACATGAGTGTGTGTCTGATCGATTCATCCATTATTCGTAGGTTATGCATGGTTGTGTGGTGTCTAATGGTGGTTGTCGAAGAGTAGCTGGCTACAAGAGCGGTTGTCAATACGTGCCGCATATGCTTCAAAGGCTCTTCATCCATGAGTTCACACTTTACCACCACGCTAGGGTCTGACCGCTCTGGCCTACCGAAACCCCTTCCATCGCAAGCGCGCTTCCCTCCTAAAACGGTCACCGTCTCTCCAGAACGTCAATGCTGCATTCACCGGACTTAACTGCTGGTGCAGTTGGTGTGTCATTGACATGCGGGCTAGATGCCCGTTGGGCCCACATGTCAGTAACTCAACGCATCTGCAGTTAAGTCATTGAAGCAGCGTCCGCATTCACACCCGACGAACCTACTTGGGCGCCAACCGTCCATCCGTCTGCCGCGGCTCATTGCCATTCGCCCGCTATATTAACTTGAGCCCCAGCTCCCAGCCATAGCCAAAGACCCACACTTATTCTCCTCCGGTCCCTTCCTTCTGTCGGCACCACCCCAACCATGGCCTCCTGGCGCTCCGAAGCTCTCTTGGACGTACAGTCGCAAGAGCAGATGAGGGACATCGGCGGCTCCGCTCCAGGCATGCTCCAAAGCTCTCTTTGACATACTGTCGCAGGAGAAAACGAAGGAGACAGCTGGCACCCCCCGGCCACCCTCCGCTGCCACGACCACGAAGCCAGCGCACGTGCGCGGGCGTAGCCGGCAGCGAGGAAGAGTAGTACATGGTAGGTCGCCGCTGCTATGGTCCCAGGAAGGCCACCGCTACTCCACTTAGTCGACGACAAGCTTGGTGGGGTAAACATCGGTGGCCGATTAGCCGCTTGACGACGACGTGGAGGCGGAAGTCTTCAGAACCTTGTGCTCCTGAGGAGGTGGTTATCGAGGCGGATGAGGAGGAGGCAAAGGCAATGGCCGGCTTTCTCGGGTTCATAGCCGGACATGGTAGTCGGGCGCCGGCGATCGTTTAGATTAGGTTTAAAGTAGGTTTTAGTATGGTTTGTGCAAAATATGTAATGAATTTCATCTAGTTTCTAGGAAAAAAATTCGAAATGCAATGAATTTCATTCGGTTAATTTGAAGTTTGCTTTGTTTGCATGAATTTGGTCCAGTTAGTTCATATAGTAGTCGAAAGGTATGCGGGCAGTATCGGATGGCATCCATCAGTGTCCTCGGATAGATGTCGGTGTAAATTTGTGGGCCAGGAGATTCCCTAACTATCTTGCTATAATCGCTAACAGTGCTCCATTATTTGGCAGGGAACAGTTACCCCTCGATCAAAATCAGATCCGCGGTGTTTCCCACTCCTCCCGCGTAAGAGTGTAAACTCTAGCTTACATGAAAATGGAGCAAGTGGACGAAACTGTAGCACGTCATATCACTCAAACTAGCCTGCCTAACAATAGGGAAAGCACCGCCATCGTCATTTTGTTCTGGATTTCTATCGATCGATCGCGCGAAAATGTTATGCTTTGCATGTTCTAAAGGAAAAGCTGGCACACTTATGACTCGTACGCGTCGCACCCCCGACAGTCGGGCTCGCACGCCGCTCACCAAAGGGGACACACATTGTCTTGCAATTTCATTGACATGTGGGACTGTAATTGAATAAACCGTCGATAGCCGAAATCTAATCGCTCGGTGGGCGTCGGCTGAGAAGAGAGAAATGGGGGAGGGAGAAGAGATCGCCCACCCACCGCACACGGACTCCAAGAAATATATGGTGATAATGTAAGGTGGGCCATGCTGGAGTCCGGACCGCTTCCGGAGCCTGCTCTGACCGCCCTGGCCCCTCAAGACGCCAACTGCCCGCCGCATGCATGTATAACAAGTAGTACCAGTAAAAAACAGGGCTATAAGCCCGCTTATGTGGAGGAGAGAGAGGCATTGACAAAGTCAAGGAGTGGGCTCTGCAGGAGCCCGTCTCTACATGTGCTCCTAGGTATAAAACAATAATTCTAAAAAAGGCATAAAAACAATTTTGTCTAAAAATAGAAAGGTAAAAAACATTTGAGAGGAAATAGATAGAGACAAAGTGAGAAAAAGTTGTAACCTTGTAGCCAACCTTATAGTCAACAGTATGGTAGCATTACATGAGGAAGGAGGGAGTGGTGCACATGCCAAGTTCACTGGGCTGCCGTGTTTCACACTCCTCCGACGTAACAGTGGAGACAATAGTTTCATCAAAAATAAACAATGAATACTCGTTGCTCATCCTCTATATCGGAAAGAATACTTTCATTCGCTGACATGTGTGACGTCGACCATCCTGCTCCACCCGCCATGCACAAAATTATCCTGGTCTACCCCGGTCGTATCATAGGCCCAACCTTTCCCACTGTAAGTTGTTTAGACGAAGGAACCATCATGACTTCGTTGAATTCTGCTTCTTCAAGAAAACTTACTGTACCCGCAATACTGCTACCACACACGAAGGCTGGACGGCACTGTACCATGTCATATCACTGAAACCCACTAGGCCAAACTAGCCTGCCTAGGTCATCTATTTTGGAACGGAGGGAGTACGTCTCTGCACTGCTATGATTTTGTGTTGTATGTCTCTATACTTTTGCTACGATTTTCCTACCCTATGAACCAAATGAGGCCTGAATGTATCTGTGTCGACTATTGTCTAATCGATCACTAAGCCTACAATTTTAGGAGCTTGGGCTATTGGTCGATCGACGACGGATAAGTATAAGCATACCACGAGCTCATCAGCCCCAACGTTTCTCTTCGGTGAGTATTTTGCAAGTACTATAGCTCGCCCAGTAGCTAGCCTACTAACACCAAGAATCATTAAAAAAGCCCTGCTAATATGATAAACAGTTCAAACATACATCTAAGCATGCCATATATTACATCAAAAGCTGGTGAGGTTACATCTGTTTCCATAACTCGGAGAGGGTTCACATGATTCACTATCAAACAAAAGTAGCAAGTACCGCCCACACAAGACAATGCACTAGCCCTAAGATGGTTTGATAACATGCATCGTTCTGGTAATTAAACACAGGGCAATGCAAACTACCCTGAAGGATTAGTGTGATGAACTATTTCTTGTCATTGATCTCTTGGGCAATGACCACAGCACGAACAGCGGCATGGGGAATCGATCTCTGGGGTGATGTCCACAGGACTGACTGCGACATCGGACTCGATCTATGGGGTGATGTCCACAGGATGGAGAATGGCATCGGAATCGATCTCCGGGGTAATGCCAACAGGATGGACCGCGACATCGAAACGATCTCTAGGGCATTGTCCATAGGACGAGCCACGACATCGGAATCATCAAGGACATCCACCGGCACCTGCACAACCCTAACATATTAGCAAGCACATTGCAAATAATCAAAAACCACAACTATGGTAATAAGCCTTTATTTTTTATATTATGCAGCTAACCGGGGGATCTCATCCCTTCGGGGACCATCTCCTCATCCTCGATGGGGGGCATCACCTTGCTAGGGGAATACTACTTCTCAACAGCGACTATCTCCTCAAACTCGGTCTTGAGCCTCGCATAGGTGGCCATCAGAGTTTCTGGGGTAGGCATGGTGGGGCCCTTGCTGTTCTTCCAACTTTATTTAGGAGTTTGTCCGCCAACATCGTCAACTCTTTGTCCAGTGCTTGTTTCTTGGAGTTCTTCATCTCCATAGATTGGCCCGCCAACATGGTCAACTCGTTGGTCGGTGCTCACTTCCTGGAGATCACTGTCTCCAGTGGGTTGTCCGCAGGCAACTCTTTGCCTAGTGCTCCAGGATCCATTAATGAACTAACAAACAAAAAGCAATCAAAAGGAAACCACAATCGCAATGAAACCGGGAAAAGAATAGGCTATGAGAACCATTCGGTGCTTCGCAAAAATAAGATTCTTGGAATGAAAATATAGCAGCATAACTGATTCGCCCACCTTTCCTTTGTTGGTACAGAAGAAAAATGGCATAAGTGAGTAGCCTGGAGTGAGGTTTTCTTTGAGAAAGGGAAGAAAGGGCTTCAACAAGCGTTCTAGTGAAATGATGGTTGCTTCGTCCAGTCCAACTTGGAGGCCACTTTACCACTGCTGGTAAAGGTGTGAGTTTTGTGATATGACGGGTCATGACGGCCACACTAGGGTGACAGGTGAGTCTCGACTATAGCACCTCGTTGTGATTTGGTGGATGGCACGCGGGCCCGGATGCTTTGATGTCCCACATGTAGATAGAGCGGCTAGTCATATAGTGGGCTCAAATAGTAATTTTGTCTCATGCAAGAGCCTGGCTACTATATGCGTTCTCCAAGGCACTGCACCACGTGAGTGTTTGCAACTTCCACGTTCGGGTTGCGCTTGGCTCTTCGCCTCTTCGAGAAGACGAACAATGATGTTACTCCTACTTCTACAGTATCGAATCCACTGTTGCATGTCCATCCACTTCATGCGGGTGGGATAGCGTGTAGTGAAAGCTTCTACTAGTCCTGCCAGCCACCACGCGCATGCGCGAGGGAGGGACGCAGCTTCATTGACTTATACTCCTCCTGCCTTTGCGTCTATGACAGGTGGGCCCAACAGGTGGTTGGCCCACCTGTCATGCAGCGAAAGGCAGGTGCAGTTAAAGCACCGGAACTCAGCGCACAAGGGATAGGGCGTTGTAGTAATCAAACTTCTCGGTCTTGTACAAGTTGACGTGACACATCAAAGCAGTGCACTCGATATAAGTCTTTTTACACATTTCAAATGGACTACAACATACGGATGTATGTACACATATTTTGCTTCGTATGTAGCCACTTGTTGCAATCTCTAAAAGGACTTATATTTGGAAACGGAGGGAGTACAACGCATGCATGCATGCCGTGACTTTCCTTTTGATACTTGCATGTGTTGATTTGATGCACCTTGCCAAATTTTGACTATCAATTTAACTAACCAAATTTTCATGCATGTCACAAAAAATTACGGGGTTGTTTGGATTTTGACTATGTTTGTCTTATGTTACCACATTATTTTTCCCACGCTTGCCACACTTGCCTAACTTAAGTTGCTCAAATTGTTAGACACACTTTCGCTTGCCTAAGGGAATCTTGCCACAATTATTGTGTCTATGACATGTGGGGTTCACTGCTAATAAAAAAATTCTAGTCTTAGGTGTGGCTAATAAAAAAGACTTATATTTAGGAACGGAGGGAGTAGAAAATATAAATAATAATGCATGTTGGGGCAACCCATGTTTACTCTTATTTTAGCCGTGGGCTTGTTCACAATTTTTACGAGGGGGTGGTTGTTCATTTAATGGAGGGACTTGTACTAGACTTGAACTATACAACGTGCTACCTGGCACACCGTAACACCACTTGGAACAAGCGGGTAGCTATCTCAGAAAACAATCAACAACTAAAAAAACCGCGACCTGGCACGTAGTACACAATTTTAAATGATTGTTTTGATGGAGAGAAAAAGGAAAACTACCCCACTATGTATATATAGGCCGGAGCCTCCGCGCTTGCTTGCTAGGGTTTCTCTATTCACACACTCTCATCCTCTCCAGATCTAAACAAGATAGGGGTGGTAACGCTTTCTATCCTCACCGCTGGTTACAGATCCGGACGTATCCCTCTCCGCTGGTGAAGGGGAGGAGGGGCGGCGTTTAGGCCGTCGTTGACAGCGAGGGAGGAGACTCACTGCCGGCCGCACCGTTATCTCTGGCCGAGCGCCGGTGCGGGAGGTCCTCTGATCCCTTCATCGTTGCCTGTGGGCGGATCCGGCCTCCCGCTGCCCACCTATCCACATCCCAACGACCTTCAGGTATATCTTCGTTCGAAACCGCCTTAGCTCTACTTCCCCAGCTTGCTACGTTGCTGCATGTGCATCATTTTCTACCTCTCAGCCCCTCTCAATCGGATGGTCCAACATCACCTATTTTTTTATTCTATTGTTAGAGGTAAAGCTACTTCATGGAGTCGAATCTTGTACTCCCTCTGTCTGGAAATACTTGTCATTGAAATGGATGTATCTAGATGTATTTTAGTTATAGACACATCCATTTTGATGATAAGTAATTCTGGACGGAGGGAGTACTTGGTTCAAACAAGAAATAGAGTGGGGGTGGGGGAATTTGGTATGTACATCGGACTTGGTAAAAACAGGAAGGAAAGGGGGTGAAAGTAGTATAGACTGGTCATCCAACCGGTCTCTTGGTCGAAAAGTGAAATATAGGGGTAACGCTGTACAAAGTGGTATGACCAGGACTAGATTTGCTATCCACACATAGGAGTAGGTGGCTAGTGTGAAAAAATGGGACCAACCCAGATATGTTTCTTGGATGTTTGTTTCTCTGTGCAACAAACTATGAATCACCACTTTATGCCCCTGTTTACGTACATGGTGCTGGACTGCTGGTGCACCCACTGTCCCATGCCCTTATAACAAATATTTAGTTGTTCTTAATCTAATGTCCCTAGTAAAAATGAAGCCATGCCACTATTATAATCCATTACAAGTTTAGCCAAATGTTTTTGCCTGTAATTGTTTGAGACTCTAACTATTTCCTCTTTAGCTTTATGTGCAAACATGGATATCCAATTCACCTGGTTGCTGTTGTGACCTTTTGGTGCACTGCACAAAACTCTTCTTAAAAGAAGTGACTTTTGTGTTGTTTTACTGGAATGTCAGAATGGAACAGTTGGTTCATTTCGGTGGAACATCACAAAGGGAGATCTGTGTTCCAATCCTCATCATCCATATTGACGCCATAACCTTCCTTTAGGTAAGAATGATATTTAATGCATGTGTTCATCTCTATTTTCCGACTGCCATGAGAAAATAATGCTATTTTTTACTAGTACACTTGTACTCCCTCACTGACAAAACCAATTCTAAAATAGAAGGCCAATCATGTACTTGGTTTCACCAATTGGTGAGGAGAAAGAGAAACAGAGCATGAAAGGAGGAAGAAGAATAAACAGTGCCAAGGCGATCTTGCTGAAGCCATAGGCCTTAGTGGAGGCCATTCAAGGGCTCCAGCAATGACTACCTTACATGTGAAACAATCCTCAGGGATCCCTTCCACTTTTGCTGTCTCACTTAATTAATTAGTAGTACTTAAGTACCACTAATTTATTGTTGCCTAATTCCTGTCGGAGTTAAACAAATCTTTAGTAGGACCCTATGCTGAATCATGTACGTATGTATATTTTTCTATGGAGGTGAATCATGTGGCGGAGCAGGGAGGGAATATTATTAGTGTCATGACATAATAGTGCTATTGTTTTGCATGTCAATTTATTGCCATTGGTTCAATGAGGCAATGTTTTGCGTATTGTCCATCATGAATTTGATGCTACTGTTAGAGTAATATGATATTTTTAATGTCTTCCTATCCTTTCTCACTAAGCTAATGAAGGTTTCACCTTGTTCCTACTTGTGCAAACAGGGATCATGTTGTGCCAATCATATATTTTAGTGTAACTACACAAGACAATACAATGAACTGTATCCCAGCAAGTGCTTTAACTCTGCTGGAAGTTCTTGATAATCTTTCGATATAATCTCAGCACTGGTAAACAAGAGTGATTTCAACCAAACATTTGAAGTGCACAAAAAATATACTATTGAGTGATTCCATTGAGTGATTTATCATCTCTTATGGGACTACATGAATAAGCTTTTTTTCTCAGGTTGGTACGGGCATAAGGCCTTCATCCATATTAGTTTGCTGTCATCTCTATTTGTTTCGTGCTACTATCATGAGAAACTCCTTTATCTTTGCACGTTAAAGTTTTGCAACCTATGATAAATGGCAATGCTTTGAGTGTTGAGCTAATTGGCACTGATTAAATAAACACCTCTTTTTAAGCAAGACTACTATGTTGCTAACTTTACCCATTAAGATAATGAGGGTGCTTCTATTTGTTAGTGTATGTTTCATCATCTAGTCCCACTATTACAGTAATCTCACTCTCTCAATATATGTGCCAACATGGAAGCTCCATTTTGGTGGAACTGCACAAAAACTTTGGGTGCTTCATTGCCTCGACAGCTTCTGTCTTTTCCTGTCAGTCGCTAATCTCGGCCTGCTTTCTTCCTTTGCTGCCAGTCGCTTCCCTTATCTCGGCTTCTAGTCAAAGGAAATTGTAATTGATATGCTACCTCACACAGGTTGGTACTGGTCTTTATCCTGATTATTGTGCTTGTCATGTATTGGTAATTTGGTATTGTGCTACTGTTTGCCGATTTTTATAAAGGAGTAACTTGGAGCCTGAACTCACAGGCAAATCCTTGCATTGGGTGATTTCAGTAGAACTGCACAAAATGATCACATGGACAGATACTTATGCTGCTGCTATGTACTCCAAAGTTCACTCAAACAAGCATCGATGTTGACAAGAAGTACCTATATTCATTCGAGTATCAACCGGCATCAACCAGTTGTCAAAGTCCCAGTATTAGGAGAGTGAACGCCAAAAATATTGCTTGGCACATAGCCCAGAAGAACACAGTCCAGTCTTTGGTCCCAACTTGTGCCTTTTGGTTATCGATAGATATGGTACCGAACTGTATGGCATGGAGTCTAACGATTCCAGACAAGTTGGTTAACGCATATATTCATCTGGCACTTAATCAGTCTGCACGCCACGGATGCTCCATTTTAGTTGAACTGCACAAAATTTGGGTGGTTCATTTTCTCAACCGCCTCCTTTCTCGTCTGCAATGTAGAATTTTTGCGAGCTACAGGACCAAGATGAGCCAGTAAACTAGTCGGATGAAAGTAGTGGCCAAGTTGCTCAAACCTCCCTCGGCACGAGGCCACTATTTGAGGATAAACCTACAAGCAAAGTTTATATTCTCTATGCTGCCTCTTATGTACTCGAAAGTTTACTCGTACAAGAATTAATTTTAGCAAGAAGTACCTCCGTCTGAACACCATTTACCAGTCTGTACCCTAGGTAATTAAAGTTCATCCATGGATCATATTGGTTGTGATCTCAATCATTTGGATGCATAAACATACTGAACATGTGTATATCTGAATCTTTTTGTGAATTATGTATGAATATTGTCGTGTGACAATCTATCAATCATTTGGATGCATAGATATCCTGAACTTGTGTATATATGAATCTTTTGAGTTGTTGATAGTGAATGTTGGCTATGAATATGAACGTGTCCTGTGAACCTGAGTTTGATACGAATGTTTACCTTTTCTATTGTATTTGTGTGTGAACTTGTTAGTATGCCTACTATGGGGTATGTGACGTGTCGGTGTCAACGGCACACCTTCTTCCCGAGAAGAATTGCACCTGCTTTGTTAGGGTAGCAACGGCGCATCAGCTCTTTTTATTCTTTTTATTACTCTGTCTTCCCCTCTCCCCCGCTCAACCCCTGTTGTAATGTTTTCAGCCTCAAAACAAACATAGTACTGCATTGTTTTTGGGGCTTGATGAAAAATCGAGTGTTGTTAACCTATGTTGGCCCGCCCAGAAAATGGGCTGCTGGTCCACGATGACGGACTGGGAGGCTAAAAATACAAGTTGTATGGTGCAGAGGCAAGTAAAAAACGCTATCAAGAGCCATCCACTAAAGGAAAAAAATCGCTCCTGATGTGCTTCTTCAGTCGTGCCGTCAGCCCCTCTTTAATCCAGTTTACTCGGGGATCTGGTATCATTTCTTTCCAGAGGGCGAACAAGTATCAGCTAGGCCTAGGTTTTGTATTTTAACATGCGTAGCCCACGACATACGGAGACAGTGGTTTCAACTTATTTTTTGAGGTCCATACCGGCCTATGGGCTTTTTCTTGAAGATCGGCGGCCCAATGTATTTAAAAAAACATAGGTCTCTGTTCTATTTATCTATATATAAGAATAATAATGTTGTGTCCAATTTATGTTTTCCCTTCTAACTACATTATATATATTTATATTATTACTATTATCTTATATTTTATAGAGACTTATATATACATTATAAAAACATCCCACGTGTTATTAACATATAAAAGTAAATGTTTAACAGAAGTTGGCAAGGAAAATCCTGGTTGTTTTTGACTCATAGGCAAGGAAAATCCTCGTGATTGCGTACAAAAGCTTGCGAAGATTTTAAGGACCAATTTAGTAATAACACGCTCATTTTTATTTTGAGCAATAACTCGCTAATTTGTTAATTATATATATATATATAATGTGGCTATCCGGTTTATTTTGTTATATTATTTGCTCCTTCTAACATAACATTATATATATAACGATCCCAGCTAATTCGTGTATTTCAAGGAAGTGCAAATGGGCTGGGATTTCTCACAAAATATAAATGGGCCTGATTGACGCACAATTATTTGTTCACCCAGCCCAGCAAATGCCACATTTTTGCAGGCTGACATGTGGGCCAATAGGTTGAAGCCTACGCAGGGCGTTGTCAACTTGGTCAACGAATGATTATGACATCCACGACCATTGGATTTATATCCAACGGCCCACATCCACCTTCAATCTCTCATCTTCTTCCTCCAGCGTCGCCGGGACCGCCCGGTCCGGCCTCCAGCGGCGGCTCCGCTTAGCACACATCACTGTAAACCGCTACCCCACCGCCGGCCAGGCTATTCCTCCACCCCTCCACACCTCTTGTTATTCTCCACCGACAGCAGCCCCACGCCGCACCAGAACCAGTTATAACCCTTCTCCTCCTCTCAATCTGCGACTCCACTACCGCGTCTTCCCATCTCCGAGTCGTTCCCGTTCGGGGCCTTGCCGTTGTCCACCGCCTCGCTGCGCTTGGGGCGGAGTGGTCAACAAACGAGAGTCATCGGAAGAGGACTGTACGTGGAGAGCCTAACGGCTGGGACCCATGAGGTCCATGGTCACATGCAAGGAAAGTTCCTCCTTATTAAGCTGAATAAAAATGTTTCCTCCACCTGACAGCTGGGACCCACCGGCTGTATTTTCGCATGGAAGGAAGTGCCTCCTTCAACAAACAACAACAACAAAGCCTTTAGTCCCAAACAAGTTGGGGTAGGCTAGAGGTGAAACCCATAAGATCTCGCAACCAACTCATGGCTCCGACACATGGATAGCAAGCTTCCACGCACCCCTGTCCATAGCTAGCTCTTTGTCGATACTCCAATCCTTCAGGTCTCTCTTAACGGACTCCTCCCATGTCAAAATCGATCGACCCCGCCCTCTCTTGACATTCTCCGCACGCTTTAGCCGTCCGCTATGCACTGGAGCTTCTGGAGGACTGCGCTGAATATGCCCAAACCATCTCAAATGATGTTGGACAAGCTTCTCCTCAATTGGTGCTACCCCAACTCTATCTCGTATATCATCATTCTGGACTCGATCCTTCCTTGTGTGGCCACACATCCATCTCAACATACGCATCTCCGCCACACCTAACTGTTGAACATGTCGCCTTTTAGTCGGCCAACACTCCGCGCCATACAACATTGCGGGTCGAACCGCCGTCCTGTAGAACTTGCCTTTTAGCTTTTGTGGCACTCTCTTGTCACAGAGAATGCCAGAAGCTTGGCGCCACTTCATCCATCCGGCTTTGATTCGATGGTTCACATCTTCATCAATACCCCCATCCTCCTGCAACATTGACCCCAAATACCGAAAGGTGTCCTTCCGAGGTACCACCTGGCCATCAAGGCTAACCTCCTCCTCCTCACAGCTAGTAGTACTGAAACCGCACATCATGTACTCGGTTTTAGTTCTACTAAGCCTAAACCCTTTCGATTCCAAGGTTTGTCTCCATAACTCTAACTTCCTATTTACCCCCGTCCGACTATCGTCAACTAGCACCACATCATCCGCAAAGAGCATACACCATGGGATATCTCCTTGTATGCCCCTTGTGACCTCATCCATCACCAATGCAAAAAGATAAGGGCTCAAAGCTGACCCCTGATGCAGTCCTATCTTAATCGGGAAGTCATCGGTGTCGACATCACTTGTTCGAACACTTGTCACAACATTATTGTACATGTCCTTGATGAGGGTAATGTACTTTGCTGGGACTTTGTGTTTCTCCAAGGCCCACCACATGACATTCCGCGGTATCTTATCATAGGCCTTCTCCAAGTCAATGAACACCATATGCAAGTCCTTCTTATGCTCCCTATATCTCTCCATAAGTTGTCGTACCAAGAAATGGCTTCCATGGTCGACCTCCCAGGCATGAAACCAAACTGATTTTTGGTCACGCTTGTCATTCTTCTTAAGCGGTGCTCAATGACTCTCTCCCATAGCTTCATTGTATGGCTCATCAGCTTAATTCCACGGTAATTAGTACAACTCTGAACATCCCCCTTGTTCTTGAAGATTGGTACTAATATACTCCGTCTCCATTCTTCTGGCATCTTGTTTGCCTGAAAAATGAGGTTGAAAAGCTTGGTTAGCCATACTATCGCTATGTCCCCGAGACCTTTCCACACCTCAATGGGGATACAATCAGGGCCCATCGCCTTGCCTCCTTTCATCCTTTTTAAAGCCTCCTTCACCTCAGACTCCTGGATGCGCCGCACAAAACGCATGCTGGTCTCATCAAAGGAGTCATTCAGTTCAATGGTAGAACTCTCATTCTCCCCATTGAACAGCTTGTCGAAGTACTCCCGCCATCTATGCTTAATCTCTTCGTCCTTCACCAAGAGTTGGCCTGCTCCGTCCTTGATGCATTTGACTTGGCCAATATCCCTCATCTTCCTCTCCCGGATCTTAGCCATCTTATAGATGTCCCTTTCACCTTCCTTCGTGCCTAACCGTTGGTAGAGGTCCTCATATGCCCGACCCCTTGCTTCACCAAGAGCTCGCTTTGCGGCCTTCTTCGCCATCTTGTACTTCTCTATGTTGTCTGCACTCCTATCCAGGTATAGGCATCTGAAGCAAGCTTTCTTCTCTTTAAGCGCCTTCTGGACATCATCATTCCACCACCAGGTATCCTTATCTTCACTTCTCCTTCCCCTGGACACTCCAAACTCCTCCGAGGCCACCCTACGAATGCAAGTCGCCATCTTCATCCACACATTGTCCGCATCCCCTCCTTCCTCCCAAGGGCCCTCCTTAAATACCTCTCCTTGAACACCTGAGCTACCTCCCCCTTGAGCTTCCACCACTTCGTTCTAGCAACCTTGGCACGCTTATCCCGCTGGACACGGAATCCGAAAGCGGAAGTCAGCAACCACCAGCTTATGCTGGGGTACAACACTCTCCCCAAGTATCACCTTACAGTCTAGGCACGCACGCCTATCTTCTCTTCTCGAGAGGATGAAATCAATCTGGCTAGAGTGTTGGCCACTACTAAAAGTCACCAGATGTGATTCTCTCTTTCTAAAGAGGGTGTTAGCTACAATCATGTTGTAGGCTAGAGCAAAGCTTAAGACATCTTCTCCTTCTTGATTCCTGATGCCATAGCCAAAGCCCCCATACGCCCCTTCAAAACCTGTGTTAGATGTACCCACATGGCCATTGAGGTCTCCTCCTATGAAGAGCTTCTCACCAATCGGTACACTCCTAACCATGTCTTCCAAGCCTTCCCAGAACTCCCTCTTGGTGTTCTCATTGTGGCCTACTTGCGGGGCATATGCGCTGATAACATTGAGAACCAAGTCCTCAGCTACCAGCTTGACCAGGATAACCCGGTCCCCACGTCTCCTGACGTCTACCACTCCATACTTGAGGCTCTTGTTGATCAAGATGCCTACGCCATTTCTGTTTGCAGCCGTCCCCGTGTACCACATCTTGAAGCCGGTATCCTCCACCTCCTTCGCCTTCTGTCCTCTCCATTTGGTTTCTTGGACGCAAAGGATATCAGCACCTCTCCTCACTACTGCATCAACTAGCTCCCGAAGCTTCCCTGTCAGAGACCCTATGTTCCAGCTACCTAAGCAAATCCTCCTAGGCTCGGCTAGCTTCCTTACCCTTCGCACTCGTCGAGTCAAATGCGAAGACCCTTGCTCATTTTCCACTACATCCGGGCGCCGATGTAGCGCGCCACTAAGGATGTGACGACCCGATCCTCGCTCACTTGCCACCGTATCCGGATCAAGATACGGCGTGCCACTTGGGGGGTGACGGCCCGGCCCTTGCCCATTTTCCACCACACCCGGGTTCCGATGTGGCGCGTCGCTGAGAGGGTTACGCCCCAACGAAAAACTTTTGGGTTTCATCTCCATAAGAGTGGCTGAGTTTTTTACGTTGGCTCGCCAAGCCTATCACAACCCTCCTCCTTTAACCGGGCTTGGGACCGGCTATGTTGAGACAACATAGGCGAAGTGCCTCCTTGTTATGCGAAAGAAATTATTCCTTCCATTGACAGCTGGGACCCGTCAGATTTGGTGGCTGAATTGTGGACGTACTAAGCGGACGTGTACGCAGGGCTTTGTCAACTTAATCAAGAAATTATTCTATCAGCTGGACCATAGGATGTTAATCCAACAACCGTTCTCCTTCTTCAACCTCTGTTCTTGCTCCTGTCTCCCGTGGGTGGCACCGCGGCTATGCTGTCGCGCACCCGAACCAGTCAAGTTTCCCACTCCTCTCCATCTATGACTCCACTGCCCCGTCTTCCCCATCTCCGGGTCGTTCCATTCTGGTGCCTCGCCGTCGTCCACCGGCCTTGGCGCTCTCAGCACGGTGTGGTTAACATGGTCAACAACCGAGAGTCATCGGAAGATGACTGTACGTGAGAGGCTGACAGTGGGGACGCACGACGCCCATGGATGCATGTATGCAATGGAATGCGGTGTGGTCAACATGGTCAAGGAATGACTTCCATTCGAAGTGTACGGTATGTGGAGAGGCTGACAGCTGGGTCCACGGCCGCAGCAAGGCAGTGCGTCCTTATTACGCGGAAAATAATGATTCCTCCACGTGACAGTAGGGACCCACTAGACGGGCCATCGTATTTTGCGAAAAAAAACATTTCCCCCCTGTCTGTTGGGACCCAGCTGACGGGCCACCATATTTCGCAAAGAAACGTTCCCCCCGCTGTCAGCACGGACCCACCGGAAGTGCCTCCTGATTACGCGGAAAAAATGAATACTCCCCTGCTAGCTGGGACCCACCTTGGTGGGAGGCTGACTTGTGGGCCCACTAAGTTGACAGGGATGGAGGGCTTTGTCAACTTAGTCAATATGAATGATTCTAGCTCTAGTGACCGTACGATGTCCATCCAACGGCTGTAGTGCTTGTTCAACCTATGGTCTTCTTGCTCCAGCCGCCCAAAGCAGCGCCGGTCGTGCCGCGTGCTCCTACCTCCCGTGGCTGGCTGTGATGCCGCGAAGGCCTCACCGCCCCCTACTACTCCCACCGCTGGCCAGGCTATCCCTCTACCCACCCACACCCCCTGTTATTCTGCAGCGACGGCAGCCTCATACCGCAGTCGAACGAGTGAACCCTCATACTCCTCTACGCGTGGGCATCCACTGCCGCGTCTTCCCCGGCTCCGCGTCGTCCCCTTCCTAGGACTCGCCGTCGTCCACCGCCCTAGTGCTCTCGGTGCGGCGTGGTCAACATGGTAAAGGAACGACTTCCATCGGAAGAGTATTGTACATGGAGAGGCTGACAGCTGGGTCCACGGCGGCCGCAAGGAAGTGCCTCCTTATTACGCGCAAAATAATTATTCCTCCACCTGACAGCAGGGACCCACCAGACGGGCCACCTTATTTAGTGAAAAAATGTTTCCCCCCGACTACTGGGACCCACCAGCTACATCTCCACACGCAAGGAAGTGCGTCTGGGGAAAAAATGATTTGCCCCCCTGACTGCTGGGACCCACCAGCTACATCTTCGCATGCAAGGAAGTGCATCCAGGCAAAAAAATAATTCGCGCCCCCTGACTGCTGGGACCCACCATCTACATCTTCGCACGCAAGGAAGTGCCTGACAGTCAAGACCCACCTGGTCGAAGCGTACGTAGCATTGTCATTCTGGTCGCGAACGTTTACGTACATACTGGTCGATGTAGAGGCGCGCATGTGTCGTAGTAGAGGCACGCACGTGTCGTAGTAGAGGCGCGCACGTAGCATGTACACATACGCACAATATCAAGGGTGCCGCATGTTCCTGCCTTCTGTAGCCGGACGTGCTGCCGCGGAGGCCTCACCGCCCCCTATTATTCCCACCGCTGGCCAGGCCCTGCGGCAACGGCAACCTCACACCGCAGCTGAACTAGTGAACCCTCGTACTCCTCTCCGTCGGGCTTCCACTGCCGTGTCTTCCCCGGCTTCACGTCGTCCCCTTCCTAGGCCTCCCCATCGTCCACCGCCCTGGCGCTCTCGGCGCGGTGTGATCAACGTGGTCAAGGAACGACTTCCATCGGACGTGCACTGTACGTGGAGAGGCTAACAGCTGCGTCCACGGCCGCAGCAAGGAAGTGCCTCCTTATTATGCGAAAAATAATAATTCCTCCACCTAACCGGACGGGACACCGTATTTCACGAAAAAAACATTTCCCCCCTGAGTGCTGGGACCCACCAGCTACATATTTGCATGCAAGGAAGTGCGTCCGGGCAAAAAAAACGATTCGCCCCCTGACTGCTGGAACCCACCAGCTACATCTTCGCACGCAAGGAAGTGCCTGACAGTTGGGACCCACCTGGTTGAAGCATACGTAGTGTTGTCATTCTGGTCGCGAACGTGTACGTACATACTGGTGGATGTAGAGGCGCGCACGTGTCGTAGTAGAGGCGCGCATGTAGCATGTACATGTACGTACCGCGGCCAGTGTGCAAGAAAGAAAATACCGCCACCTACATACATACGAGCGAGGTCTCGAACGCCTACTCGCGCATACGTACGGCCAGGACTCGTGTACATGGCTGGGTCGGAATGGTGAAACAGCGTCGTCGTCGTGTTCATGGGGAGCCAACCGGCTGGGTCGGAACGGAATGCGTCGTCGTGTTCATCGGGAGGGCTTGGACGGAACATGCGATGGAAACGAGGCCTCGCGTACCGCAGAATGGAGGAAACAACCTTGTGTTCGACCGCCCATGTTTGAACGGGATCCTGTTCATCGGGAGGGGTCTGGCATACCACAAAACGGAGGAAACAGACTTGTGTTGGACCTCCTATGGTCGAAACGGGGTCTTGTTGATCGGGAGGGGTGTGGCGTACCGCAAAACGGACGAAACGTACTTGTGTTGGGGCGCTACGGTCGAAATTGGGGTCCTATTCATCGCGATGGGTGTGGCGTACCGCAAAACGGGACTCCACGAGATAGTGTTCATCTCAACCGTCGACCTCCTCAAGCCTCCATGGGCTACTGTTCATCCACCATCGACCTCCTCCAGCCTCCACCTGCGACTGTTCATCCAGCCTCCACCGTGCGCTACTCCAGCGGCTACTGTTCAACTAGCCCTCTCCATGGGCTCCTGTTCAAGTACCCCTCCACGGGCTACTGTTCATCCACCCCTCCACCATCTACTGTTCATCCAGCCCTCCACGGGGTCGTCCTGTTCATCCAGCTCTCCACGGGGTCCTGTTCATCCAGCCCCAACCGGCTCGATCGATCGGGGTCCTATTCATCCAGAGGCAACACCACGGGATCATGTTCATCCACCCCCACCGCTCACTGTTCATCCAAACCCCCCTGCAATGCTCACTGTTCATCCAACCCCACCCCCTGCAATGCTCACTGTTGATCTAGAGGCAACATCGATCAGCTTTAGTTAGCAGCAGTAGCGAAGGAATCGCTCGATCGCTCGGGTTCCGTAACGCATAGCCTGCAGTACAATCGCTCGGGATCAGTTAGGCGACACCTTGCTCGGGTTCAGTTAGAGCCCAACGCCTCGCACACACGCGCGTACGTGTACGAGAGAAACGTGCATCGCTCGGCCCCCGACCACCCACCGTAACTGGGAACTCCCCGAAATTTTCCTCGCCCTCGCTTCTACCACGGTTTTTTCTGTCATGGACGGCCCAAAGAATGTCATGCAGTTGCGTCTCCGGCCTGCCCGGGACGAAAAGTCCATTTTCTGTCATGATTTTTTGTCATAGAAGTAGGAGCCCACCACATCTGTGATGATACCGGGTTTTGTCACAATTGTCGTCATAGAACTGTCATAAGTATGACAGAAAAAAATTCGTTTGGCCCAAAATGTCACGGATGTGTCTTTTTTTTGTAGTGCAAGCTTGCCGGGAAGCAACAGCCTTCACCAGGGCCCCAAGCCCTTGTCGTAGAGACAGTTGCCCCCGTGGCAGAAGACATGCCTTTAGTCCTTGCTGTTGAGCCTCAGGCTCCAGCATGGGCACAACATACTGTTCGTTTCCTCCAAACAGGGGAGCTCCCTGAGGAGCAGGAAGAAGCAGAAAAAGTAGCCCGTCGGTCCAGCATGTACTAGTTTGTGGATGATGTCCTCTATAGAAGGAGACCAAATGGCGTGAAATTGAAGTGTATTCCTCTGGAGGACAGACTAGAGCTGTAGGCAGAGATACATGGAGGCATATATGGCTCCCACATAGGGTCAAGAGCCCTTGCCGGCAAAGCATTCCGGCAAGGTTTCTTCTGGCCCACTGCTCTCCAGGATGCAACTGCACTAGTAACCAAGTGTGAAGCGTGCCAGTTCCATTCAAAGAAGCTTCGTCAACCAGCCCAGGCCCTTCAAACAATTCCTCTTTCCTGGCAATTTTTGTTCTAGGGGCTCGACATAGTGGGCCCCTTTCCCTATGCTGTCGGGGGCTTTGAGTACTTGTACATTGTGATTGACAAGTTCACAAAGTGGCCGGAAGTGGAGCCGGTGAGAAAGGTGACAGCACAGTCAGTCGTCAAGTTCTTCAAAGGACTCGTTTGCTGTTTCGGTGTGCCAAACAGAGTCATCACCGACAACGGCACACAGTTCACGAGCCGCACCTTCATGCAGTATATCCAAGACCTTGGCAGCAAAGTTTTCTTTGCTTTTGTTTCTCATCCAAGAAGCAACACTACTAGGAAAAGGGCTATAGATGATATGGACACTAATGGCGCACCAGACACGTGGTGGCCACTACTATATACTAATGGTGCACCATGTGTTGGTGCGCCATTAGTGTCCAAATACTAATGGCGCACCACATCCACGGTGCGCCACTAGTAATATTTTTTTATTTTTTTTCAAAACTAGTAATGGCACACCAGGGGATAGTGCGCCATTACTAGTTAAACTAGTAATGGCGCACCACATCCACGGTGCGCCAATAGTAAAATTTTTTCAATCACCTTTTCAATTTTTTTCAAAACTAGTAATGGCGCACCAGGGGATAGTGCACCATTACTAGTTAAACTAGTAATGGCGCACCACATCCAAGGTGCGCCACTAGTATTTTTTTTCATTTTTTTCGTTTTTTTTCAAAACTAGTAATGGCGCACCACACACACGGTGCGCCATTACTAACTTGGCCCAAAAATTCCAACGAATGCACCACCCCCCCGTGGACCGCCTTTCAGTTTTTTAAAAAATAAAAAAATGACGGAAATGTCAAAAAAATTAAAAGAAAATAAGTTTCCCATGTGATATTTGGTCTAGTTGTTGGGAAAATTTACAAATATGAATTTTGACTTTATTTGCAAAATCTCTCTGGAATTTGTAAAATGGGCATAACTTTTGCATACGAACTCGGATTAAAAAGTTTTTTATATGAAAAATCATCTACTCGAAAAGTTACATCCGAATTTAATGGGGGGAACCCCATTAAACATTTTGAAATCCTCAAAAACCTAACAAAAAAAGTTATGGGGCTTTCAAGATCTAGAGGCAAAAAATTCAAACTTACTAGTGGTGCCCCGTTTGCTAGGTGCGCCACTAGTAACAGAAAAAAATCGCTTTCTAATTTTTTTGGGGATTTTTTGTTAAAAAATGATACGTAATATGATCGGGAAGTTTGAAATATTTTTCAAAATTTCATCATACTCATGAACATGAACAAAGTCCTAGACATGAACAAGGTTTAATAGGATTGATATGATAGATATATCAACAAGTGCCTGTTAAGTGAGGTGGTGCTGGGGTGGGATAGAACTGCGAAGTTAAGCATGCTCGGGCTGGAGTAGTGTGAGGATGGGTAACCTTCCGGGAAGTTTGACCACTTAGTGCGATTTGACTTGAGATTAAGCATATTGACCCGAGATTAAGCCATAGTGACCCGAGATTAAGAAAAAAACGTGAAAAAAATTTGAAAAAAAAATTATGACAAAATATTTGAAAAAAATTGTTAGTAATGGCGCACTTCTATGTGGTGCACCATTACTAAGTCAGATAGTAATGGTGCACCATGGGCTATACTAATGGCGCACTGCCTGGTGCACCATTAGTATCTGGTATACTGATGGCGCACCTATGGTGCGCCATTAGTAAAAAAATCTAATGGCGTGGTGCTAGTGGCGCACCTGTAGTGTGCCATTAGTAGGCAAAACAGGTGCGCCACTAGCAGGCCTTTTCCTAGTAGTGCATCGGCCAGGCAGAACGGGCAAATGCTAAATTGTTGCTAGGCCTCAAAACAAGAACTTTCGACAGGCTAAGCAAGTGTGGAAGGCACTGGATTGATGAATTTCCAACGGTTCTTTGGTCAATCAGAACGACACCAAATCAAGCCACTGGCTAGACACCCTTTGCCCTGGTATACGGGGCAGAAGCAGTCCTCCCCACGGAACTCATATACGGGTCACCTCAAGTGCTCGCTTATGATGAGCTTGAGCAAGAGCAGTTGCGCCAAGATGATGTAACACTCCTTGAGGAAGACCGTCTTCAGGCTGCTATGAAGGCCGCTCGCTACCAGCAAGCCTTGCGCCGCTACCATAGCCGCAAGGTTCATGCCCGAAGCCTTGAGGAAGGAGACCTTGTTCTTTAGCGTGTTCAGTCCGCCAAGAATTCAAACAAGTTGACGCCAAAGTGGGAAGGCCCTTATCGGGTAATATGAGTCACCAGGCTCGACGCAGTCCGCTTGGAGACCGAAGATGGCATTCCGGCGAGCAACTCCTGGAATATTGAACATATTCGCAACTTTTACCCTTAGGGCGCGGTTGCCGGGAGCCCCGGGAGCCCCCATTTGTACTAGCCATACCGACAAGGCATGTAACCCTATGTATAGAGCCAAGCGCAGACCCTATGTGCAGCCAGATAACTTTTTAGTATGCGCAGTTTCTTCTTGATTTCCATGTTTTATATATAAGTATATGCATGCTTGTCTAGGATATTATACTGCCTCTGATTCCAGCAAATACTAATAGACCGTTAAGGTTCAGATGCTCCTATCTTCTCTTCTTTCTAGCCACAGTAAAGGCGCTCGGCCTCGCTGTTCCTGTCATGGACTTGGCTCCAGCAAAAAGCTGAGGAGACTTCCCGGCACGTCATCCCTGGCAACCCAATCAGATAAAGTTCACCTCGTGTCCATCCATGTTCATAACTTGTGTCTTGTGCATTAGAGAACCCCGCCACTCTTTTTAGACTTTGGTGCTCTCATCCTTGGCCCGAATGCTGCTTCGGTCAGAATGGTCGCAATAGCCTCTAATAAAAATAGATTGGTAGGGGGCTGGGCCCTTTGTCTATAACCCGACAGATGTGACTCTCCGGCAGGAACAAAGGGCGCTGGCAAGTTAGCTTGCCGAGAAGACTCATTTATTTACATTAAAGAGGTATTTAGCCTCTGCATGGACGTACACGTGCATGAGTTCCCAGCAAAGCTCGTCTTTTTCATTGATATGCTTATACAAGTACAAATGTTACAGAACATAAGCATGGGCTCGAGAGATTATATTATCTGGAAAGTTAAGATTTAGCAAGTGCCTATAGATTGAAAGAAGATAAGTGCCATGTGATCCCCGTTCTTACCCTTTTCCTCCTAGGCACAACAGGTGAAGACAGGGACGTGCATGGGGAACACGTCGATGGAGAGCTTGACAGGGAAGCCCGTCGACCACCGATGCCAGAGCCAGCAGGATGCAACCCCCGACAAGGCGTGTTGCCGGGAGAGGAGGCGAAGCAGATGATGGTGCTGCCACTGATGGTCAGCTAGAGTCAGAGTCGTTGTCCCCCCGCCCGCTGCCGTCGTCATTGCTGGCATTGTCCTCCTCATCACTGTCACTCGAGGAGGAGCTTTTGTCGTCCGTGGAACTCTCCATGCAGCACCCTAACCGGATTCCTGAGCTCCCAAAGACCTTGATGGAGAGCATGTTGTTCTCCATTAACTTGAACTGGAGAACATGCCCCTCCGACAATCTATGGGCGCGTGCAAAGGTTTTCCACCCACGGCAAAGATACATGACGTGAGGGGCGGGGAAGTCGACGTCGACCCACATGCTGCCATTCCTGCAGCCCCTCATGTGTAGCCTCAAAGCCTGCGGCGGATCCTGCTCCATCACCCAAGCGAACAGGGTAGGGAGGCGGAGATGGCCACACACACGCTTGTACATCCTAATGAAGAACTCGCGGGGCTGATCTCCGACGTGGCCGTCCATCGGAGGAGGGGTCGCCAGCAGAAGCGCAGCTGGTGCGTCGCCCCGTCCTCCTCTTCCCCGGGCGCCACGGCGACCTCGGCTTCATCCCCTTCCTGCCCCCCTTGCAGCTGAAGGAAATATGCCCTAGAGGAAATAATAAAGTTATTATTTATTTCCTTATATCATGATAAATGTTTATTATTCATGCTAGAATTGTATTAACCGGAAACATAATACACGTGTGAATACATAGACAAACAGAGTGTCACTAGTATGCCTCTACTTGACTAGCTTGTTGATCAAAGATGGTTATGTTTCCTAACCATAGACATGTGTTGTCATTTGATTAACGGGATCACATCATTAGGAGAATGATGTGATTGACATGACCCATTCCGTTAGCTTAGCACACATTCGTTTAGTATATTGCTATTGCTTTCTTCATGACTTATACATGTTCCTACGACTATGAGATTATGCAACTCTCGTTTACCGGAGGAACACTTTGCGTGCTACCAAACGTCACAACGTAACTGGGTGATTATAAAGGAGCTCTATAGGTGTCCCCAAAGGTACATGTTGGGTTGGCGTATTTTGAGTTTAGGATTTGTCATTCCGATTGTCGGAGAGGTATCTCTGGGCCCTCGCGGTAATGCACATCACTTAAAGCCTTGCAAGCATTGCAACTAATGAGTTAGTTGTGAGATGATGTATTACGGAACGAGTAAAGAGACTTGCCAGTAATGAGATTGAACTAGGTATTGAGATACCGACGATTGAATATCGGGCAAGTAACATACCGATGACAAAGGGAACAACATATGTTGTTATGCGGTCTGACCGATAAAGATCTTCGTAGAATATGTGGGAGCCAATATGAGCATCCAGGTTCCGCTATTAGTTATTGACCGGAAACATGTTTCGGACATGTCTACATTGTTCTCGAACCCATAGGGTCCACACGCTTAAGGTTTCGATGACAATTATATTATGGGTTTATGAGTTTTGATGTACCAAAGGAGTTCAGAGTCCCGAATGAGATCGGGGATATGATGAGGAGTCTCTAAATGGTCGAGACGTAAAGATCGATATATTGGACGACTATATTCGGACTTCGGAAAGGTTCCGAGTGATTCGGGTATTTTTCGGAGTACCGGAGAGTTACCGGAATTCACTGGGGAGTATATGGGCCTTATTGGGCCATACGGGAATAGAGGAGAGAGGCCGAAAGGAAGAATGCGCGCAGCCCCCCTCTGGTCCGAGTTGGACAAGGGGTGCAGCCCCCTTTTCCTTCCTCCTCTCCCCCTCTTTCCTTCTCTCCTACTCCAACAAGGAAGGGGGGGAGTCCTACTCCTGGTGGGAGGAGGACTCCTCTTGGCGCGCCCCTCCTGGCCGGCCGACCCTCTCCCCCCTTGCTCCTTTATATACGTTGGAAGGGGGGCACCTCTAGGCAGAACAACAATTTATCCCTTGGATCTCTTAGCCGTGTGCGGTGCCCCCTCCACCATAGTCCACCTCGATAATACTGTAGCGGTGCTTAGGCGAAGCCCTGCGACGGTAGAACATCAAGATCGTCACCACGCCGTTGTGCTGACAGAACTCTTCCCCGACACATTGCTGGATTGGAGTCCGGGGATCGTCATCGAGCTGAACGTGTGCTAGAACTCGGAGGTGCCGTAGTTTTGGTGCATGATCGGTTGGGTCGTGAAGACGTACGACTACATCAGCCGCGTTGTTATAATGCTTCCGCTATCGGTCTACGAGGGTACGTGGACAACACTCTCCCCTCTCGTTGCTATGCATCACCATGATCTTGCGTGTGCGTAGGATTTTTTTTTAAATTACTACGTTCCCCAACAGTGGCATCCGAGCCTGGTTTTATGCGTAGATGTCATATACACGAGTAGAACACAAGTGAGTTGTGGGCGATACAAGTCATACTGCTTACCAGCATGTCATACTTTGGTTCGGCGGTATTGTTGGATGAAGTGGCCCGGACCGACAGTACGCGTACGCTTACGCGAGACTAGTTCTACCGACGTGCTTTGCACACAGGTGGCTGGTGGGTGTCAGTTTCTCCAACTTTAGTTGAACCGAGTGTGGCTACGCCCGGTCCTTGCGAAGGTTAAAACAGCACCAACTTTACAAACTATCATTGTGGTTTTGATGCGTAGGTAAGAACGATTCTTGCTAAGCCCGTAGCAGCCACGTAAAACTTGCAACAACAAAGTAGAGGACACCTAAGTTGTTTTTGCAGGGCGTGTTGTGATGTGATATGGTCAAGACATGATGCTAAAGTTTATTGTATGAGATGATCATGTATTGTAACAGAGTTATCGGCAACTGGCAGGAGCCATATGGTTGTCTCTTTATTTTATGCAATGCAATCGCCCTGTAATGCTTTACTTTATCACTAAGCGGTAGCGATAGTCGTAGAAGCATAAGATTGGCGAGACGACAACGATGCTATGATGGAGATCAAGGTGTCGCGTTGGTGACAATGGTGATCATGACGGTGCTTTGAAGAAGGAGATCACAAGCACAAGATGATGATGGCCATATCATATCACTTATATTGATTGCATGTCATGTTTATCTTTTATGCATCTTATCTTGCTTTGATTGACGGTAGCATTATAAGATGATCCCTCACTAAATTATCATAGTAAAAGTGTTCTCCCTGAGTATGCACCATTGCGAAAGTTCTTCGTGCTGAGACACCACGTGATGATCGGGTGTGATAGGCTCTACGTTCAAATACAACTGGTGCAAAACAGTTGCACACGCGGAATACTCAGGTTAAACTTGACGAGCCTAGGATATAACAGATATGGCCTCGGAACACGGAGACCGAAAGGTCGAGCGTGAATCATACAGTAGATATGATCAACATATTGATTTTCACCATTGAAACTACTCCATCTCACGTGATGATCGTACATGGTGTAGTTGATATGGATCACGTAATCACTTAGAGGATTAGAGGGATGTCTGTCTAAGTGGGAGTTCTTAAGTAATATGATTAATTGAACTTAAATTTATCATGAACTTAGTCCTGGTAGTATTTTGCAAATTATGTTGTAGATTAATAGTTTGCGTTGTTGCTTTCATATGTTTATTTTGATATGTTCCTAGAGAAAATTGTGTTGAAAGATGTTAGTAGCAATGATGCGGATTGGATCCGTGATCTGAGGTTTATCCTCATTGCTGCACAGAAGAATTATGTCCTTAATACACCGCTAGGTGATAGACCTATTGCAGGCGCAGATGCAGACGTTATGAACGTTTGGCTGACTCAATATGATGACTACTTGATAGTTTAGTGCACCATAATTAACGGCTTAGAATCGAGACTTCAAAGACGTTTTGAACGTCATGGACCATATGAGATGTTCCAGGAGTTGAAGTTAATATTTCAAGCAAATACCCGAGTTGAGAGATATGAAGTCTTCAACAAGTTCTATGGCTAAAATATGGAGGAGAATCGCTCAACTAGTGAGCATGTGCTCAGATTGTCTGGGTACTACAATCGCTTGAATCAAGTGGGAGTTAATCTTCCAGATAAGATAGTGATTGATAGAGTTCTCTAGTCACCATCACCAAGTTAGTAGAAATTTGTGATGAACTATAGTATGCAAGGGATGACGAAAACGATTCCCGAGATCTTCGTGATGTTGAAATTAACGAAGGTAGAAATCAAGAAAAGAGCATCAAGTGTTGATGATTGACAAGACCACTAGTTTCAAGAAAAGGGCAAAGGAAAATAAAGGGAACTTCAAGTAGATTGACAAGAAAGTTGTCACTCCCACGAAGAAGCCCAAAGCTGAACCTAAGCCTGAAACTGAGTGCTTACACTGCAAAGGAAATGGTCACTGGAAATGGAAATACCCTGAATATTTGGTGGATAAGAAGGATGGCAAAGTGAACAAGGGTATATTTGATATACAGGTTATTGATGTGTACCTTACTAGTGTTTATAGTAACCCCTGAGTATTTGATACTTGTTCGATTGCTAAAAATTAGTAACTCGAAATAGGAGTTACAGAATGAACAGAGACTAGTTGAGAGTGAAGTGACGATGTGTGTTGGAAGTGGTTCCAAGATTGATATGATCATCATCGCACACTCCCTATACTTTTGGGATTAGTGTTAAACATAAATAAATGTTATTTGGCGTTTGCGTTGAGCATGAATATGATTTGATCATGTTTATTGCAATACGGTTATTCATTTAAAGCCAGAGAATAATTGTTGTTCTGTTTACATGAATAAAACCTTCAATGGTCATACACGCAATGAAAATAGTTTGTTGGATCTCGATCATAGTGATACACATATTCATAATATTGATGCCAAAAGATGCAAAGTTGATAATGATAGTGCAACATATTTGTGGCACTGCCGTTTGGGTCATATCTGTGTAAAGCGCATGAAGAAACTCCATAAAGATGGATTTTTTGAATCATTTGATTATGAATCATTTGATGCTTGCGAACCGTTCCTTATGGGCAAGATGACTAGAACTCTGTTCTCCGGAACAATGGAACGAGCTAGTGACTTATTGGAAATAATACATACTCATGTATGCAGTCCAGTGAGTATTGATGCTCGTGGCGGGTATCATTATTTTCTGACCTTCACAAGATTATTTGAGCAAATATGAGTATATCTACTTAATGAAACACAAGTCTGAAACATTTGAAAAGTTCAAAGAATTTCAGAGTGAAGTGGAGAATCATCATAACAAGAAAATAAAATTTCTACAATCTGATCGTGGAGGAGAATATTTGAGTTACGAGTTTGGCCTTCATATAAAACATTGTGGAATAGTTTCACAGTTCACACCACCTGGAACACCACAATGTTATGGTGTGTCCAAATGTCGTAATCGCACTTTATTGGATATTGTGCAACCTATGATGTCTCTTATCGGTTTACCACTATCGTTTTGAGGTTATGCATTAGAGACAGTTGCATTCACTTTAAATAGGGCACCATCGAAATCCGTTGGGACGATGGCTTATGAATTGTGGTTTGGCAAGAAACCAAAGTTGTCGTTTGTTAAAGTTTGGGGCTGCGATGCTTATGTGAAAAAGTTTCAACCTGATAAGCTCGAACCCAAATCGGAGAAGTGCGTCTTCATAGAATACTCAAAGGTAACTATTGGGTACACCTTCTATCACAGATCCAAAGGCAAGTTATTCGTTGCTAAGATGGATCCTTTCCAGAGAAGAAGTTTCTCTCGAAAGAAGTGAGTGGGAGGAAAGTAGGGCTTGATAAGGTAATTGTACCTTCTCCCGTATTAGAAAGTAGTTAATCACAGAAATCGGTTCCAGTGATTCCTACACCAATTAGTGAGGAAGCTAATGATGATGATCATGAAACTTCAGATCAAGTTACTACCGAACCTCGTAGGTCTTCCAGAGTAAGATCCGCACCAGAGTGGTACGGTAATCCTGTTCTGGAAGTCATGTTACTAGACCATGATGAACCTACGAACTATGAGGAAGTGATGATGAGCCCAGATTCCGTGAAATGGCTTGAGGCCATAAAATCAGAGATAGGATCCATGTATGAGAACAAAGTATGGACTTTGGTTGACCTGCTCGATGATCAACAAGCCATGTTAAATAAATGGATCTTCAAGAGAAAGACGGACACAAATAATAGTGTTACTATCTACAAAGCTCGACTTGTTGCGAAAGGTTTTCGACAAGTTCAAGGTGTTGAATATGATGATATTTTCTCACTCGTAACGATGCTTAAGTCTGTCCGAATCATGTTAGCAATTGCCACATTTTACGAAATCTGGCAAATGGATATCAAAACTGTGTTCCTGAAAGGATTTCTAGAAGAAGAGTTATATATGATGCAACCAGAAGGTTTTGTCGATCCGAAAGGTGCTAACAAAATGTGCAAGCTCCAACGATCCATCAATGGACTGGTGCAAGCATCTCGGAGTTGGAATATACGCTTTGATGAGTTGATCAAAGCATATGGTTTTATATAGACTTTTGGAAAGGAATGTATTTACAAGAAAGTGAGTGGGAGCACTACAGCCTTTCTGATAAGTATATGTGAATGACATATTGTTGATCGGAAATGATGTACAATTTTCTGGAAAGCATAAAGAAGTGTTTGAAAGGAGTTTTTCAAAGAAAGACCTCGGTGAAGCTACTTACACATTGAGCATCAAGATCTATAGAGATAGATCAAGACGCTAGATAAAAAATTTCAATGAGTACATACCTTGACAAGATTTTGAAGTAGTTCAAAATGGAACAGTCAAAGAAAGAATTCTTGCCTGTGATGCAAAGGTGTGAAGTTGAGTAAGACTCAAAACCCGACCATGGTAGAAAATAGAAAGAGAATGAAAAGTCATTCCCTATGCCTCAGTCATAGGTTCTATAAAGTATGCTATGATGTGTACCAGACCTATTGTATACCTTGCTCTGAGTTTGGCAAAGGATAACAATTTTGATCTAAGAGTAGATCACTGGACAACGGTCAAGAACATCCTTAGTGAGGACTAAGGAGATGTTTCTCGATTATGGAGGTGATGAAAAGAGCCCGTCGTAAAGAGTTACATCGGTGCAAGCTTTTACACCGATCCAGATGACTCTAAGTCTCAATCTGGATACATATTGAAAGTGGGAGCAATTAGCTAGAGTAGCTCCGTGCAGAGCATTGTAGACATAGAATATTTGCAAAATACATACGGCTCTGAATGTGACTGACCCGTTGACTAAACTTCTCTCATGAGCAAAACATGATCATACCTTAGTACTCTTTGGGTGTTAATCACATAGTGATGTGAACTAGATTTATTGACTCTAGTAAACCCTTTGGGTGTTGGTCAAATGACGATGTGAACTATGGGTGTTAATGACATACAGATGTGAATATTGGTGTTGAATCACATGGTGATGTGAACTAGATTATTTACTCTAGGGCAAGTGGGAGACTGAAGGAAATATGCCCTAGAGGCAATAATGAAGTTATTATTTATTTCCTTATATCATGATAAATGTTTATTATTCATGCTAGAATTTTATTAACCGGAAACATAATACATGTGTGAATACATAGACAAACAGAGTGTCACTAGTATGCCTCTACTTGACTAGCTTGTTGATCAAAGATGGTTATGTTTCGTAACCATAGACATGTGTTGTCATTTGGTTAACAGGATCACATCATTAGGAGAATGACGTGATTGACATGACCCATTCCGTTAGCTTAGCACGCGATCGTTTAGTATATTGCTATTGCTTTCGTCATGACTTATACATGTTCCTATGACTATGAGATTATGCAACTCCCATTTACCGGAGGAACACTTTGTGTGCTACCAAACGTCACAACGTAACTGGGTGATTATAAAGGAGCTCTACAGGTGTCTCCAAAGGTACATGTTGGGTTGGCGTATTTCGAGATTAGGATTTGTCACTCTGATTGTCAGAGAGGTATCTCTAGGCCCTCTCGGTAATGCACATCACTTAAAGCCTTGCAAGCATTGCAACTAATGAGTTAGTTGTGAGATGATGTATTACGGAACGAGTAAAGAGACTTGCCGGTAACGAGATTGAACTAGGTATTGAGATACCGACGATCAAATCTCGGGCAAGTAACACACCGATGACAAAGGGAACAACGTATATTGTTATGCAGTCTAACCGATAAAGATCTTCGTAGAATATGTGGGAGCCAATATGATCATCCAGGTTCCGCTATTGGTTATTGACCGGAAACATGTTTCGGTCATGTCTACATTGTTCTCGAACCCGTAGGGTCCGCACGCTTAAGGTTTGGATGACAGTTATATTATGGGTTTATGAGTTTTGATGTACTGAAGGAGTTCAAAGTCCCGGATGAGATCGGGGATATGATGAGGAGTGTCTAAATGGTCGAGACATAAAGATCGATATATTGGACGACTATATTCAGACTTCGGAAAGGTTCCGAGTGATTCGGGTATTTTTCGGAGTACCGGAGTGATACGGGAATTCGCCGGGGAGTATATGGGCCTTATTGGGCCATACGGGAATAGAGGAGAGAGGCCGAAAGGAAGGAGGCGCGCAGCCCCCCTCTAGTCCGAATTGGACAAGGGGTGTAGCCCCCTTTTCCTTCCTCCTCTCCCCCTCTTTCCTTCTCTCCTACTCCAACAAGGAAGGGGGGAGTCCTACTCCCGGTGGGAACAGGACTCCTCCTGGCGCGCCCCTCCTGGCCGGCCGACCCTCTCCCCCTTGCTCCTTTATATACAGGGGCAGGGGGGCATCTCTAGGCACAACAACAATTGATCCCTTGGATCTCTTAGCCGTCTGCGGTGCCCCCCTCCACCATAGTCCACCTCTATAATACTATAGCGGTGCTTAGGCAAAGCCCTGTGACGGTAGAACATCAAGATCGTCACCACACCGTCGTGCTGACAGAACTCTTCCCCGACACTTTGCTGGATCGGAGTGCGGGGATCGTCATCGAGCTGAACGTGTGCTAGAACTCGGAGGTGCCCTAGTTTCGGTGCTTGATCGGTCGGGCCGTGAAGACGTATGACTACATCAACCGCGTTATTATAACGCTTCCGCTATCGGTCTACGAGGGTACATGGACAACACTCTCCCCTCTCGTTGCTATGCATCACCATGATCTTGCGTGTGCGTAGGATTTTTTTTGAAATTACTATGTTCCCCAACAGCAGCGGGTTCCGCCGCTGGAGGCTCCGGAGGAGGAGGAACGCACTGTCGAGTAGAAGCCCTCATCGCCGCCATTGAAGCACCAGCACACCCTCTAACCATGATAAGAAGAAGGGGGAGGCGAAGGCGAGTATAGAAAGGCAGCGTCCCTCTCCTTTTCTATGGAAGGGCAGGACCGAGGCCTAGCCTCCCAGCCCAAGGGGCGGCCGCCCCGCTTGACCAATGCGGCCTCTTGAAGCGCAGGGAATCGGCACCGGCTCGCTGCCCCAATCAGTGACGCCTGGTTTCCCGCATAGGCATTAATAACCATGCCCTTCGCATCCACCCGCCCGCCCTTCCTAAGGCATGGGGGACACGTGGCGAACGAGTCAGAGGCATATAGACAAGTGAAAGAACGTTTTCCATGCCGTGATCGTGGGGTGCGGCGCCATGCGGGCCACGACCCAAGTCTACTTAGTAAATGAGCAGCGCCCCTCCGAATTCCTCTTTTTTATAGGGAAGCACGGGCTGCCTCTTTACTATCCACTATGAAGTGACGCAGGCGTGCTACAACCGTCCCACGCACGACCCCCACATCACACCCCCCATGCGGATCATGCAGAAGCGCAACTGGTGAAGAGATCGTGGAAGTTAAGTTTCTGCCACGCGTGCCCGTGCACTGCTTTGGGACTGGCCCAACTACGCCTTGCGCTTATGTGTGGTCCAGGCCTGGGGGCTCCTATCGGTGTACAAAAGTGTGGGATCTTTTTGTACCCCTCAATTATGCACGGGTAGTCGTAGCCACGTCTGTGGCAGGGCCTGGCGGGGCAGCAGAAGACAGGAACACAAGACAACAAAGACATCAATCAAGTCAAAGAACAAAGAGCAGAAGACAAGCTGGACCTCCCCCGGCAACATCCTTGCCGGGGTGGCTTGAGTAGCCCTGGCGAGCTCCTTGCCGGGGCAACTTGCGAAACACCAGCAAGGCCATCAACCTTGAGGCTCAGAGCTCTGACACCATCAACAACGTCAAGGCCAAGGCTCAGGGGGCACGTGCGAAGTAGCATGCAGATCCTTGTGAAGATTGATAGCCCGCGGGTCCACGTGGGACCAGAAGACGAAGACCCCCGGCAAGATTCTTGCCGGGGACGACCACGAGGCCCCCGGCAAGCCTTGCTGGGGACGATTGCTGGGCCGCAGCCAGGCCCGCGCCTAACAAGGATTTGCCACCTCACCACCACTCCAGTGCGACGACCAGCTCGCCAACTAAGCAGGCGCCTGCGTGGCGGCATGCAGATCTTCGTGGAGGCTCTACCATTGCGCCAATACAACAGATAGCTAGCTAGCGTGGCACTGCATGTGGCATCAGCCTGGACGCGTGTCAAGGCAGGGAAGGCTGGTGATGGATGGGACGGCTTTTGTTGCCGTCCCCGATAATGTGAAGGGGCACGTAGGTAGCGCATTAAATGTTTTTATCCTATGACACCCGCGATAAGTATGAACATTGTAGCTTTCTTCCCACCTCCTGTGTGCCACTGTGGCAACCCCTTTTACGTATAAAAGGAGGCCCGAGGCGTACAAGGAGAGGATTCAGACTTTTTGGACTCGGCATGCACCGCAGCTAGTTCAAAAGCTCAAGAACACATATATACACACAAGCAGAACTAGGGTATTACACATCTTTGCGGCCCGAACCTGGGTAAAAATCCCTTGCACTAATCGCTAGACCTGCTCTTCATGCAACTCCTCTCCCCACTAACCGTTGAAGGGATCGCCCCTGATCCCATAGGTGTTCGTTTCCCCGACAGAAATGGTGCACAAGAACGGCCTGGAAAATGATGCTCATGCCATTCAGTAAATTCTCATGCCTTTTACAAGGAATGGACATATATTTCAATGAAATGTGTGGCAATAGTCAACCACGGCATGGCCTCACCATGCCCGCGTAAAAAATTACCAATGTTTGTCTTATGTCGTCATGCACGCCATTCATAAACTGAACCATCACCGAGGAAATTTCACGGTTTCGAGGGGAATCAGCAAGATTGAAGGGGCCAGGAATCCAAAGCTTGTCATTCAGTTTCTTCTACAATCAACATACCCCCTCGAATGCAACGTGCCCAAATTTGGCATTCTTCCGGGCTCATTTACCATATTAGGGGATTATGTGAATTTTCTAGGCATTAATCCACATAATTCAAATTCAAACAATCGGTGCATGAAAAGGTGCACAAGAATGGTCTGGAAAAACCATTCTTGTGGTATTTAGTAAATTCTCAAGCCTTTTACAAGGAATGGGCAGAGATTTCAAGGGAATGTGTGGCAATAGTCAACCACAAACGCGTCATTTACTGGGTTAGCAACTATAGAAAAATGAAATACGTGCTTGAAAAACATGACGCCTGGCATGGTGCCATCATGGTATGGCCTCACCGTGCCCTAGTTAAAAGCTGAGAAGGTTTAATTAATTTCGTCATGCACGCCCTTCATAAATTGAACCATCACTGAGGAAGTTCCATGCTTTCGAGAGGGAAATCACCAAGATTGAAGAGGAATCCAAATTTCCATCCTAGTTTGTCATTAGTTTTGTTCCAACGATCAACATACTTCCTCACATGCAACATGTTCAAAATTGACATTTTTCTAGGCTCATTTACCATATTTAGGGGATTATTTTCTTTTTCTAGGCATTAATGCACATAATTCAAATTCGAACAATCAGTGCATGAAAAGGAGCACAAGAACGGTCTGGAAAACCATGCTCGTGCTATTTAGTACATTCTCATGCCTTTTACAAGGAATGGGCAGATATTTCAAGGAAATGTGTGGCAATAGTCAACCATAAATGCATCGTTTACAAGGAATGGTTTGGGATGTCTCTCTGATCAGAAATGTAACATCGAGATGTAACATGTGGGACTGGGGCGGCTTCTGCTATGTCTTGAGCTAGCGTTGGTTTTCCCCAAAGAGGAGAGGGTGATGCAGCAAGTGTTACGTAAGTATTTCCCTCGGTTTATGAGAACCAAGGTATCAATCTAGTACGAGGCTCCTCAAAAGTCCCACGCGCCTACACAAACAAACTGAGAACTCGCAACCAACGCAATAAAGGGGTTGTCAATCCCTTCACGGCCACTTGCGAAAGTGAGATCTGATAGAGATAGTACGATCATACATAAAAGAATTCAGAGAAGATTCAATTAATATCCATAGATAAATCTGATCATAAACTCAGAATTCATCGGATCTCGACAACACTCCGCAAAAAGAGATTACATCGAATAGATCTCCACAAGAGAGGGGGAGAACATTGTATTGAGATCCAAAAAGAGAGAAGAAGCCATCTAGCTAATAACTATGGACCCGTAGGTCTGAGGTAAACTACTCACAACTCATCGGAGGGGCAAGGATGTTGGTGTACATGCCCTCGATGGTCGATTCCCCCTCCGGCAGAGTGCCGGCGAAGGCTCCAAGATGGGATCTCGGGGATACAGAAGGTTACGGTGGTGGAAATTGTGTTTCGTGGTGCCCCTGGATTTTTTTGGGGGTACGTAGGTATATATAGGAGGAAGACGTACGTCGGTGGACGCCCGAGGGGCCCACAAGACAGGGGGGCGCGCCCTACATGGGGGGGCACCCTCCTATCTCGTGGAGGCTCCGGTTGTTTCTTGACTTGCACTCCAAGCTCTCCGGATCTTGTTTGTTCCAAAAATCAAGTTCCCGAAGGTTTCATTCTGTTTGGACTCCATTTGATATTCCTTTTCTTTGAAATACTGAAATAGGCAAAAAACAGCAATATGGGTTGGGCCTCCGGTTAGTAGGTTAGTCCCAAAAATGATATAAATGTATAAAATAAAGCCCATAAACATCCAAAACAGGTAATATAATAGCATGGAACCATCAAAAATTATAGATACGTTGGAGACGTATCAAGCATCCCCAAGCTTAATTCCTGCTCATCCTCGAGTAGGTAAATGATAAAAAAAAGAATTTTTGATGTGGAATGCTACCTAGCATAATTCTCAATGTAATTTTCTTTAATGTGGCATGAAAGTTCAGATCCAAATAATACAAAATAAAAGTTTATATTGACATAAGAAATAGTAATACTTCAAGCATACTAAGCAAAGTAATCATGTCTTCTCAAAATAACATGGCCAAAGAAAGTTATCCCTACAAAATCATATAGTCTGGCTATTGCTCTATGTTCATCACACAAAGTATTTAATCATGCACAACCCCGATGACGAGCCAAGCAATTGTTTCATACTTTAATAATCTCAAACTCTTTCAACTTTCCTGCAATACATGAGCGTGAGCCATGGACATAGCACTATATGTGGAATAGAACAGTGGTTGTGGGGAAGACAAAAAAGGAGAAGATAGTCTCACATCAACTAGGCGTATCAACGGGCTATGGAGATGCCCATTAATAGATATCAATGTGAGTGAGTAGGGATTGCCATGCAACAGATGCATTAGAGCTATAAAAATATGAAAGCTCAACAAAATAAAACTAGTGGGTGTGCATCCAACTTGCTTGCTCACGAAGACCTAGGGCATTTTTGAGGAAGCCCATCATTGGAATATACAAGCCAAGTTCTATAATGAAAAATTCCCACTAGTATATGAAAGTGACAACATATGAGACTCTCTATCATGAAGATCATGGTGCTATATTGAAGCACAAGTGTGGAAAAAGAGATAGTAGCATTGTTCCTTCTCTCCTTTTCTCTCATTCTTCTTTTTTTCTCTTCTTTTTTTTCTTCTTTGGCCTTTCTTTTTTCTTTTTTTTCTTTTTTTGTAAAGTCAGAAGTCTCATCCCGACTTGTGGGGGAATCATAGTCTTCATCATCCTTTCCTCACTAGGACAATGCACTAATAATGGAGATCATCACACTTTTATGGATTTACAACTCAAAAATTAGAACACAAAGCTAGAACAAGATATGACTCTATGTGAATGCCTCAGGCGATATACCGGGATATGCAATGAATCAAGAGCGACATGTATGAAGATTATGATGGTGGCTTTGCCACAAATACGATGTCAACTACATGATCATGCAAAGAGCAATATGACAATGATGAAACGTGTCATAATAAACGGGACAGTGGAAAGTTGCATGGCAATATATCTCGGAATGGCTATGGAAATGACATAATAGGTAGGTATGGTGGCTGTTTTGAGGAAGGTATATGGTGGGTGTATGGTACCGGCGAAAGTTGCACGGTACAAAAGAGGCTAGCAAAAATGGAAGGGTGAAAGGGTGCGTATAATCCATGGACTCAACATTAGTCAAAAGAACTCATATATTTGTTGTAAAAATTTAGAAGTCATCAAAAACCAAAGCACTACGCGCATGCTCCTAGGGGGATAGATTGGTAGGAAAAGACCATCGCTCGTCCCCGACTGCCACTCATAAGGAAGACATTCAATAAATAAAATTGTGCTCCAACTTCATCACAAAGCGGTTCACCATACGTGCATGCTACGGGAATAACAAACTTCAACACAAGCATTCTTTAAATTCATAATCACCCAACTAGCATGACCTTAATATCACTACCTCCATATCTCAAAACAATTATCAAGCATCGAATTGATCATAGCATCCAATTCACTTTCTATGATAATTTTTATTATACCCAACTTGGATACTCATCATTCTAGGACCAACTTTATGATCATAGCAAATAGCATGCTGTTCTAAAAGACTCTCAAAATGATATAAGTGAAGCATGAGAGACTAGCAGTTTCTTCAAAATTAAGATACCACCGTGCTCTAAAAGATATAAGTGAAGCACTAGAGCAAAAACTATCAAGCTCAAAAGATATAAGTAAAGCACATAGAGTATTCTAGCAAATTCTAATCAGATAGGCTTCTCCCAAAAGGTGTGTTACAGCAAGGATGATTGTGGTAAACTAACAAGCAAAGACCAATATAATACACGACGCTCCAAGCAAAACACATATCATGTGGTGAATAAAAATATAGCTCCAAGTAAAGTTACCAATGAACGAAGACGAAAGATGGGATGCCTTCCCGGGGCATCCCCAAGCTTAGGCTTTTGGCTATTCTTGAATATCTTGGGGTGCCTTGGGCATTGTCGGTGTCAAAACCGGCGGATCTCGGTATTGGGTCCCGAACTGTGGGTCTAGGCGGATGGTAAGAGGAGACCAGGGACACGATGTTTTACCCAGGTTCGGGCCCTCTTGATGGAGGTAAAACCCTACGTCCTTCTTGATTAATATTGATGATGTGTGTTACAAGAGTGGATCTACCACGAGATCAAGGAGGCTAAACCCTAGAAGCTAGCCTATGGTATGATTGTTGTTCATCCTAAGGACTAAAGCTATCCGGTTTATATAGACACCGAAGAGGGCTAGGGTTACACAGAGTCGGTTACAATGGTAGGAAATCTACATATCCGTATCGCCAAGCTTGCCTTCCATGCCAAGGAAAGTCCCATCCGGACACGGGACGAAGTCTTCAATCTTCTATCTTCATAGTCTTGGAGTCCAGCCGATGATGATAGTTTGGCTATCCGGACACCCCCTAGTCCGGAACTCCCTCAGTAGCCCCTGAACCAGGCTTCAATGACGACGAGTCCGGCGCGCATGTTGTCTTCGGCATTGCAAGGCGGGTTCTTCCTCCGAATAATTTATAGAAGACTATGAACACCAGGATAGTGTCCGGCTCTGCAAAATAAATTCCACATACCACCGTAGAGAGAATAATATTACACAAGTTCAATCTGCTGACATATTTTGTGGCGTGACGTCACACCATTACCAAGCCTTTACTCGAATTGTTTTTATTGTTCCACCTCTGCGCGTTTAGCGAGGCGGTTTCCTTGGCACGTCTTGTCGAAGTAGAGATCGTGTTCCCCTTATTCCGGGATACCCATCAATACGGACGTGGGCAACCCAACCGCGCCATTGATTGTGACGCTTGGGAGATAAGCGAGTTTTACCAGGCCAGTGGGGACACATGTTTTTGTCCGCCCATATAAGGGGATAAAGATCCAATCCTTTTACCTGCGCCTTCTTCCTCCTTGGCTTATCCATCTCCGCGAACTCGAGCTCCAGCGCCCAAGTCCGCACTTCTCACCTCAACCTTCTCCAACTATGTCCGGAGTGGGAGGCAAGTGGATGGCCTCCTCCATCATGGAGGGGCAGATCCGGAAGCTGCGCAATGCCGGTACTTGTCCAGCAACATCGCGCATCGGCTCCCCGACGAGGGAGAGCTCATCCCCACCCCCAGGCCCCATGAGAGGGTAGTATTTCTTCCCCATTTCCTCCGCGGACTGGGCTTCCCACTTCATCCCTTTGTTCGGGGGCTCATGTTCTACTACGGCCTAGATTTCCATGATCTGGCCCTGAATTTCATTCTCAACATCTCGGCGTTTATCGTCGTGTGCGAGGCCTTCCTCTGCATCCAGCCCCACTTCGGCTTGTGGCTCAAGACCTTCAGTGTCAAGACGAAGGTTGTGAAGGGCAGCCAAGCGGAGTGGGGAGGCGCCATGGTGGGCAGGATGTCCCACATTACGTGGCTGGAGGGCACTTTCGTAGAAACCATTAAGGGGTGGCAATCGGGGTGGTTCTATATCACCGAGCTGCGTGACCCTGATTGGGCAGCGGCCCCCGAATTCAGATCTGGCATCCCTACACGGCTCACCTCCTGGAAAGAGAGTGGCCAGATCTGGGGGGATTCAGAGGAGTTGACCGGACTCCAAGCCTGTATCCAGAAGCTGGTGGACAAGAAGCTCAAGCTTGTCAACGTAGTCCAAGTCATGCTCATCCGCCGGATTCTCCCGTGCCAACGACGGGGCTTCAACATGTGGGAGTTTGATCCGGCACAGCACAACACCCGGAGCGGGCTCTTCGACACTACGTACGAAGATGTCTGGAAGGTGCTGTTTAAGGGCGCCGAAGCTCCCGCATCTACAAGGAAACCCTTAACAAAATGGAAATTGACAAGAGCTGCATTGAATGAAGCAGCACGGCCTTCAGGGGAATCATCGCTAGTCGAGAGGCACAATGCGCGGGAAAAATCACACTGGATGTGGTATTCGGCACGCGGAGAATTACATGTCCGAAGAAATTACATTCCAAGTAGCCCCGTTCAGCAGCGGATACCACGCCCTCTTGGGGGGGACGCCTTCACGAGTTTTCAGGCTATACCCCATTACGGGTACATGAAGCTCAAAATGCCCGGGCCCAATGGAATCATCACTCTAGCTAGTGATCCGGATGTCGCACTCCGCGCCGAAAACAAAATTGCCGCCCTCGCCCTGGAGGCATTATCAGAAGCCCTCGCAGCCGAAGAACTGACAACACTGTGAGCAATAGTGGATAGAGACGACGTGATACTCAACAAGCGACCTAAATCCACCTCCTTTAAGCCAGCAGACAAGATAGTCAAATTCCAGCTCCACCCAACGGACCCTTTAAAGACAGCTTCCATAGGGACACAACTGAACCCCACAATAGACGCCGCACTGCGAGACTTCCTGCGTGAAAATTGCGATATTTTCGCCTGGCATCCTTCAGACATGCCGGGCATCCCACGCAGGCTGGCCGAACACAGCTTCAATATACTGAAAGGACACAAGCCAGTCAAGCAGAATCTTAGGCGCTTCTCAAAGCCTAAGCGGCAAGCCATGGGAGAAGAGCTAGCCAAGCTACTCGAGGCCGGATTCATTAGAGACATCAAACATCTGGATTGGCTAGCAAACTTGGTAATGGTACCAAAAAAGGGAAAATCCTGGCGCTTGTTTGTCGATTTCAAAGACCTCAATAAAGCTTGCCCTAAGGATCCCTTCCCCCTCCCCCACATTGATCAGATAATCGATGCCATTGCAGGACATGACTCATTGTGTTTCCTCGACGCATACTCCGGATACCATCAAATAAAGATGGTGGAGTCCGACCAGGCTGCAACAACCTTTATCACTCCGTACGGCCCCTTCTATTTCAACACCATGCCCTTCAGGCTCAAAAACGCTGGCACAACTTATCAACGCATGATTCAGACATGCCTAGAAAAACAAATCGGCAAGACAGTAGAGGCCTACGTAGATGACGTGGTCATCAAAACAAGACACGTCGAAACTTTAATAGATGACTTGAGGCTTACGGTCGATAATCTCCGAACATACGACATCAAACTCAACCCGGAGAAGTGTGTCTTTGGAGTACCCTCCGGAAAGTTGCTCGTCTTCATCGTTTCCAATAGAGGAATTGAAGCCAATCCGGCAAAAATCCGAGCTCTGTCATAGTTGGCTATCCCAACAGACCTCGAGCAAATCCATAAATTAACTGGATGTGTGGCTGCCTTAAGCCGCTTTATCTCCCGCTTAGGAGAAAAGGCACTACCGCTGTATCGCCTTCTTCGACGCACCGAACGCTTCGAGTGGATGGATGCGGCCACGGCCAGACTGGAAGAAATAAAGGCACTCTTGGCCACAAACCCAGTCCTGACTACGCCAAACATTGGCGAACCCTTCCTATTATACATAGCCGCAACAAACCAGGTTGTGAGCGCAGTGCTCGTCGTCGAACGAGAGGCAGACGGACACAAGTTCTTGCTCCAAAAGCCGGTATATTACGTGTCCACTGTCCTCACTCCATTTAAATCTCGGTACCCGCACTATCAAAAGATAGCGTATGCGGTCTTCATGGCATCCCGGAAACTATGACACTACTTTCAAGAGTGTTCGATCACGGTGGCCTCCAAAGTTCCACTCAATGACATAATCAATAACCGCGACGCAACAGGCCGAATCGCTAAATGGGCTATTGAGCTCCTTCCGTTCGATATAACATACAAACCACGGCGGGCCATTAAGTCGCGTCAGAAGCCGAACTCCCTAAAGAGTACGATGCATACTCAAATTGGATCACGCATTTCGACGGCTCCAAAATGCTGGCCGGATTGGGAGCGGGTGTCGTCCTGACATCCCCCACCGGAGACACGATGCAGTACGTCCTCCAAATATTATATACAGACTCCAACAATGCAGCCGAATACGAGGCTCTGTTGCATGGTCTTCGGGTGGCGGTCTCCATGGGCATTCAACGCCTCGAAGTGTGCGGGGACTCAAACCTCGCAATATCTCAGGTAAATGGAGACTTTGACGCCAAGGATCCGAAAATGGCGGCCTATCGCAATGCCGTCCTCAAAATGTCAGCGCGGTTTGAGGGGCTCGAATTCCACCATGTGGTCAGAGAAAATAACCAAGCGACCGATATCCTCGCCTGCATAGGCGCTGGACACGACCCCATCCCACCTAATATCCTCTTAGAAAGGTTGTTAAAACCGTTTGTGGCATGGGAAGGGGAGTCCGGCACCATTAGTCCGGCCCCAAACACAACCCCGGATTCTAAACCTTCTCACGTAATCGGAGGCTCCGCCACAGAAATAACATCTTCGGCCCACGAAATAATGGCTGTCATCGCCTCATGGACCGAGCCCTTCTTGGCCTACCTCAATAGGCAGGAGCTCCAAAGCCTACAAAGTCTAAAGCCTACAAAGTCCATGAAGGAGAACTCTACAAGAAGAGCGCCACCGGAGTGCTCCAGCGATGCATCTCCGAAGAGGACGGGCGACAGCTCTTAGCCGAAATCCATTCCGGACTAGGCGGGCACCACGCGGCAGCCCGAGCTCTCGTGAGCAAGGCCTTTCGGACAGGATCTACTGGTCGACAGCCCGGGCGGACGCACAGGACCTTGTCCAACATTGCGTTGGTTGTCAACTATTTGCCAATCAGAGCCATATGCCCCCTACCGCCCTCCAGACAATCCCCATAACTTGGCCCTTCGCGGTCTGGGGGCTGGATATGGTGGGACCCCTTAAAGGGGGAAGCCATAAGAAAAAACACTTATTGGTCATGGTGGACAAGTTCACCAAATGGATAGAAGCCAAACCAGTTAAAACGGTCGAATCCGGACCAGTGATAGACTTCATATCGGAGGTTGTACACCATTACGGTGTCACCCACAGTATCATCACTAACAACGGCTCGAATTTTACAGCCGAGGAGGTGAAGGCCTGGTGTAGCAAAATGGACATTAAGCTAGACTATGCCTCTGTCTATCACCCCCAAACAAACGGTCAGGTCGAACGTGCAAATGGTCTTATTATGAGCGGCGTCAAACCCAGACTAGTGTGATCCTTGAAGGAATCTGACACGCATTGGGTCGAGGAACTCGACTCCGTACTCTGGGGGCTGTGGACCATGCCGAATCGCACCACTGGATACACGCCATTTTTATGGTGTACGGCATAGAAGCAGTACTGCCCTGCGATATAATTCATGACTCACATCGCGTGCGCATGTATGAAGAGAAGGATGCTTTGGAGGAGGAGCGCGATATCGCGGAAGCCCGTTCCGCATTCTATCAGCAATAGGATGGAAGGTACCAAAGCAGAGAAGTATGTGATAGCCTGATTTTTTGGCCCTTTCTTTTTCTTTTGTTTTTCCGAGGTTTTTGCCTGAGTTTTCTTTTTCCGTGGCTTTGTGGTCTGGAAACTGAAGAAGATGCCCTCTTCTTTGTTTCCAGAGTGGCTTGCCATTCCCAAATCCTTCCCTAGACCCTGTCATTTCCATCCTAGCTGAAATCCCAATAATCTTTTTATTGGGAATATTCCTTTTCTATTAAAGGAATAACTCAAATTGCCCTAGGTTGTGAAGCAACCTATATTTCCATCACTCCAAAAATTCCCAAATAATTCTCATAAATTGTTTGGGTCATATCTTGATCAAATATGGCAAAACTTTTCATTGTCATGTTCAGAAATAATTCCCCAACATTCCATTTCCTATTCTGCCCTGAATGGCACTTTGTGAAGGAAGGGTTATTTATATTTCTCCTATTGACTCCCAACCTTTTTGGGCATGTTTATATGTCCAAATAATTGCCTCATGCACAAGTTCAAATTTATTTGCCTAGCCAATCTTCCTCAGTGAATTTTCAAAGTTTTTGTCAGACAAAAGGCTTTGTGAAGGAAGTACTATCTAGGAGTACCCAAATGAGTTGAAGTTTTGCACACTTCTTAATGTGCTCATATTAACCCCTTCCACCCATTTGCAGCCGCATCAAATTATCTATGTGAGCGTAGGAGAAAATATTTGTTTCTTGCAATATTTTTAGATTGTGAAGCACGTATATTTTATATTGCTTCAAAAATCCTGATAAATTACCAGATCATTCTTATACTCATGAAACATCTCTCCACCCATTTTGGCATCATTTCATTGGGCCATTTGACCACCATAATTACTCCAAGTTTCTGTCTAGAGGAGATGTTTTTGAAACAAGTGCTATTTTGGTTTGTCCATTTGGATGAGCTTTTTACAACATCATCATATGACCTAATTACTCAGCTTTGCCCAATTTAAGCCCAAGTTGACACTCCATGTGAGAGCACCATCCTGATCTTCATTTCTGCACCAAGTATGCAGTTGTGAAGCAACTGCAGTAAATCTTGATCCTTTTACCCTCAAACTCTCCAGGACTGTAGTCCTTCCTAGCCTAAACACCCCAGACAACTTCGTTGGCTTCACGTAACTCCCTGTTGACCACATTGAGGTGGTGAAGTTTACTGCAGTAAACTTCAGAGCTCACTAACTTTTTAACCAGAGCCTCTTTCACCTAGTTACCACCTCAGTTCAAACCATCATTCGAAGGACTTACCACTAGACATCAATTTCCAGCTGTTTACGTCACCCACATGCCAGCACTGGTGGTGACCACCATTTTGGCATGCCATGCGCACGTCCAGAGCACTGTTTGTGATGCACCCCCTCCTCCTCACGTCGTCTTAGAGCCCGTTATCATGTCCAACGTGTTCCCCGCGTCGTCACTGTTCTCGTGGACCCATCTCCCCCTCTGTCCTCTTCCTCACTGACGCTCACCGACAAGCGCCTGCGAGAGATCTGTGGCCGATCGAGCTTTAATGGCGCTCGGCTTCTTCCTCTGCTTCCCCTTGGCCCTTCCTGCCCTGTGTGATCTTCCGTGTGCATCGCCGTCGCCTTCCCCCGAGCCCATGCATGAGCACACGCGTCCGCGGCACCAGACACGCATCGCTGGCGGTGCCAGCTCGGCTTCCCTTGCCCGCGGCTATTTAAGCTATCCCAGAGCCCTCCCGAGCTCACCAGCAGCATCCCCGCTCTCCTCTAGCCCCGCCTAGCCACTAGCCCGAGCTCCTGGAGCACTCCCTGCCCACCATCGCCGCCTTGGCTTCCATCAGGCTTAGCTCGAATCCGAGCAGCCCCGAGCTCCTCCCCTCTATCCACCACCACCCGTAGGCCTCCACCACTCCGGCGAACCTCCCTGCCATCTCATCCTCTCGCCGGAGCTCCTGTTGCCACGAGCCCCCAGCTCCACCCGAAGCCCCTCCGCCGCGGCTCCTTGTTCCGTCTGCTCCGTGGTTCTCCGGCGTGGGCAAACCCAATAGGCGGGTGCGCCTCGCCGTCCTGAGCACTCCGGTGGTCCGAGCTCCACCGGAGATGGCCGGAGTCGACCAGGCAATCGCCGGCGCCGGCGACTCCATCCGTCTGTTCTGCGCCCGCGTCGGGGAAGCAAAAGAAGAAGCGGGAGGTGGGAATTTACTAGCGCGTGGGCCCCACGGCCCCACCTGTCGGCGGGTGGGCGCTGACCCAGTCAGCACCAGGTGGATAAGTGAAGGGCCCCACCCGTGGGACCCGCGCGCGTCAGCTCCGCCACTGTTCTTTTGGATAAGGTGAAAACGTATTTCCCCGAATGCGCTTTCACTTTTTCTGTTCAGGCCCCTGGTTGAATATATTTTCATTACAGATGGGTCCCTAGCAGAAAAACTTCCATATTTTTTTATCCGTAACTCCGTTCAAAGTGAATCCAAAGCCCACTTCTTCGTTTCGTCGAGCCCGTTCTGTTGGTCACACTTTCACTATGGTTGACACTGTGAAAATGACCTTTATGCCCTTGCCCTTATTCAGCCCCCTCTGAGAGAGAACATTTTCCGACGAATCTTTCCGTGGCTTCACCGCACTTCTCCCCGGTGCCTAATTCATCTCCAGGCAAGCCACAATACCCACTTGCATGATAGTCATGCAGTAGCCATGGTTTTCAACTTGAATCTTTATTAAATGTTTGCTTGTTGAAAAGATGGTTATCGTTGTTCCAGTAATGTTCAGATTTGCATGTTCACTTTTGTGCTATGTTGTTTTGTACTATGTGATCATGTTATACCTGCTAGTATTACCTTTCATATGTTTATGCTTGTTAGTAGTACATGTTGATGTTGGAGATGGTCATGCTAGTCAGTATGCGATGCTCAGTGGATATGATTTATTGTTGATATGGTGGAAAGTTATGTGATACTCTCATGATGATGTTGATATGATGTTCATGCATTTCGTCATGGCTCAGCATATTTGCATTCAAGTTAACCGGATTAAATTAAACTTGAACAACTGTTGGCTGAGTCATGGTGCCGCTGAATCGATGCTGACCAGTGCAACCACGCTTACCGGTATGGGACGGTCCTAACTGGGTCTATTGTTGTGCCTCTCGCCGGTGCCTCCAACGAGGGAAGGTTATGGGCGCGTGCTACCCTGATCAGGTAGGCGGAGCATAACCTTGTGTGCCCATTGCTAACTTAGTTTTGGATCCGTGTCCCAGAGTGGGACGGGCCACGACGGTAGTCGTTGTGTCTGGAGGTAGTCACGGGGCCACACAAGACTTAGCTCAGTGAGGAGTGAGTCGGAGTGGCCGGGAGAGTGTCATGGCAGTAGATCGGTTTTGTCGAAACACCGTTGGTCCACCTGAATGAGAGTATGAGGCCATCGGTTCCATAGTGTGGGTACAGTGTACTAACCTTTGCAGAGTGTATATTAAATCTATCGATAGCCGCACCCGTGGATAAGGGCCCAGGTCGAAAGTAGGTCACACCATGAGTCAACAATAATGAGAATAATGTGCGTGACAACAATGAGATAAGTTGGCCAAGTGTTGGTCGGGTTATGATCGCCGTAAGGATCACAGGCCATGTATTGGTCGGGTTGTGATCGCCGTAAGGATCACGGTTTGAGTGTTCGTCGTGGTGGTGATCGCCGTAAAGATCACGATGGTATCGAGGATACCGAGTTGTTGTATATTCGTGATGTTGTACAAGAATCGTGGGTAAAGATCAAGCTCCTTGTGGTTATTTACTGATTACTGGAGCATTGTTTATACCAAGCTTGATTTGATCCTGAGATGGTCGTGTGATGTCTGAGTTTGGTAAGTGATGCATGTTTGGGTTACGAGGTAGCCCGAGAAGGATAAGTGGTGCATATAGTGGTTTCATGTTGCATGCTAGTATTGTCGGATTAATATGTTCATGTTGTGATAGCTGTATCATGTTTATGTTGGTCATGCCATGTTATTCTGATGATACCATGTTAAATTCCTGTTTAACCTATAATTGCCATGTTGTTGTCTGTCTTGAATGCTTATGGTTATTGTGAGCTTGCAAGTACATTCAATGTACTGACCTGGTGTGTCATGCGAGTTTGCAGGTCATGCCGAATTTGATTGCTTGCTTGTCGTGGTTTCCATTCGTGCGATCTAGGATAATCGTTCCAGCCAGAGTCCCTGCAGAGTGGAGTTCACCACCGTCGTCGTTGTTTCACTGCTAGAGTTATTCCACTGCTTCGTTTTGTTCTGCTGCTTGCATAGAGCAATAGTGGATGGCATAGTGTCGCCATACCGATGTTATTCATTGTAATATCGGAAACCTTGTATTCATATTCGTGTAATAATAGAAGGCTGGTTTGTTCTATGCTAAGTAGTGTCGTATTCCAGAAGACTTCATCTTGATCTCTGGGCTGGAATACGGGGTGTTCCGGTTTTCTCGGAGCCGGGGTGCCACAGGCTTGGTATCAGAGCAGGTCTGGCTGTAGGACGCCCTAGGCCGCGCGAACGTTAGAAAGCGGTAGTATGGACCCCAGTTGGTTTGTTGCAATTGATTGCTGCATTTGTTTGTTGCATAGCATGCATATAGCCTTAGTATTAGTGATAACGGTTTATCTGGTGAGTGTAGCTGGCATCGGTTCGGATCCACTACAGCTCAACCTTTGCATTTTCCAGTCCCTTTTTCTTTCGGTGTTTGGTGTCGTTTCTGTCCCAGCAGAGTGATGCCAAGTGATCCCGACACTGTTTGCAAAAATGGTTCTAAGGTATCACACCAATGTCTTTCCTTCCACCCCGCCTATCGTTTCGATGATGGACATGCGTCTATCCTGGATCGTTCTTTTATTTTGTCGTGTTGACAACCCTTAATGATCTTAGTTATCAAGAAAGGGCAATGTCAGTAGCCTCAGTTTTTCCCTGCTATCCTATTTCTTGGAGGAGTACGGATCTTTGTCCGTCCGCTTGATAATAATGCGGTTGTGACCTTTGTGTCCCACTGCATGATTAGCGAGTACGTCCTCGCCTCCGAGCTAGTCCAGGTTGCTATCTGGCTAAGCTAGCACTCAGTGTAGCTGTTTATTCCAATTCTTCCACACATTTATTTGTCCTCGTGCAGACCGCCACAACATACTAGACCGTAGTACCGGAGTTTCCGTGAGATTTGTGTGCTTAGGTGTGCATGCATATTATTGTGTGAGTAGCAGTAATATGTGATGATTGCTTGATTAATTATCTTAGTAGTATGCTTGTGTGCTTTTGTTTTAGTTGTTTCTGTTGTTCCTTTCTTTGGGCCTTCGGTGTTACAAATTTTTGCCCTATTAAAGTTGCTCGTCATCCGACACCAGACCCGAATAGTCAGCAAGAAATGCATATATTTGGAAACTCAGCTAAACAGAATGGAATTATCAGCTGACTGTAATGAAAATTGGAATATCTCGTCTGAATGCAAAAGAAATCCTGGATGGACCATCAGTGTCAAGTTTGCATTAGCGTGCACTCATCACAACAAAATGATTAAATCAGCAAGAAGATAAATTGTGTGCAAGGTTGACAGAAGACTATCAAAGGTATGGCTCAGATACAAGTTTAATTTTTCGTTGAGGATGATTTTGGAACTCGATGTACCTGGAAGCAAGCAAAAATATGGCATATACTCGGAAAGGAGAATAGTCCTGCAAAACCCCGTTTGATACAAGAAATCAACAGCAAAAATATTCAGATGATTATATATGTGGAAATCGGTCCGCATATCACTATAAGAAGTTTCTGGTGTAAGCAACCCACTTTTCCCTCGCAAGATACCAGAGAAGTTTCCAAGGCAAGATTCATCTATCTTCCTCAGTACGATACATGGATGATTTCTCACGCAAGGTACCCTGTCTTCTTCAGTAAGCAACCGCAAAAGCTTCCAGCATAAGGTACTGAGTCTTTCCCCAGCAAAGTCTTTAAGGGGGTAAGCTTCTGAAGCATGATAACCAATCTTCTTCAGCAAGCTGTCCGATGAAAGTTTCGAGCACAAGCCAGCCCATCCTCCTCAGTGAGACATTGGTACAAGGTAGTACGCTATGAATTGGCAGCATATGGCAGTGAATCCCAAGAATCAGATCCGCAACATTTTGGTCAGAATTAAGAATCAGTCAGAAGACACGTCTGTCTCGAAGTCAGGTCCTCATATATATGCAATGAGCATACCATCAAGATCTTACAAGTACCCGTGAACCTGGAAAATGATCCTGATGAGCCCTTGTCCCTTTTTCTCCAATGACGGCACCACGCCTGTGATCTGATCTGTTTCTAGCTATCCGGGGTGCATGCCTATTTTTCTTTCTCACTTGAATGATTGTCACGAGTCTGAGATGCTTTTCGGCCATCTTGTACAGCTGTTGAGTTTCTTTTTGTGACAGTAGCCCTATAGCTGCTTTTTGGCTATTTTAGGGAGCTGCCACCTTCTTCTTATCGACCCGGTCTCATGCTTTGAGCTGTGGTTGAGTTATTTCAGTAATGTAACAGATCTGAGTTGTAAAGACCGTTCTGGTGGCTACTGATTCAGTTGCCGATTTCTTGCAAGGGTTTCGGATGATCATTTCCCAACGATCAGAAATTGAGAGGTGTTAAACCTGCCAATTAATGGGTTACCCTATCAGAAGAATGAGGATAAACTACAATTGCCGAAAAATTGCATCGATAGTACCTATGGTCATAAAAAGAAGCAATACCACCCAGCTCTTTCAGCCAAAGATCCAGACCAAGAAAACAATAATGAAGGAGCAAGACCAGTGATGCATGTATGAAAATTGTATACGACCCCATGGTGCTGATCCCCGGATAGTCTAAGTTAGTATTGATTCGCATGGATATGCCTACAACATGAGTAATTGGCATGAGTAATAACAATCTAGAAGCCTGAGTCCTCACTTATATGAATCATCATGGATAGCCTGTCGTGAACAAAAAAATTTCGTCAGAACCACCGTCAGTCAAGTCTGCAAATATTATCATACAGGCCAAACACTTTATGCTGGCCACGACAGGCGACAATCAAATATTTGGTATGGATCTGATACTCACGACAGTGGAACAAGTTAAGATGATCCAGAAACTTCTGCGATGAGTCAGAATCTGTCAGAAAACGGTTATGTTTTAACTCACTGTTTGGAACCCAAAGGACTTGCACTTAGTGGAGAAACCCAATGCAATGAGTTAGAGCTTCAGTTTTCATCAGAAAAATCTGATCATCATTACATCAAAGGTTGTCAGTGCCGGGTGGCACACCCAGCGGAAATCACTTTTGGATTTGTGAGACGGACATATATTTCAGTCATGATAATCAAATCACACTCAGCTAGTCAGCAGATCTAAAAAGAAATTGGAGCCTATATAAAAATGAGCAAGTGAGGTAAGATCTGTCAGAATGTGGATACAGCAAGGCAAACCACCCCAGGGCCAGTCGGATAAATATTTAGTGGGAACAACAATAAAGGAAAAAAAAAAGGATACCCGAGTTGGAAACGATTTCCTTAAGTCAGAATATTCAAACTAGTTCCCTGAGCAACCAAATCTCGAGGACGAGATTTCTTTAAGGGGGTGAGGTTTGTGACAGCCTGATTTTTTGGCCCTTTCTTTTTCTTTTGTTTTCCCGATGTTTTTGCCTGAGTTTTCTTTTTCTGTGGCTTTGTTGTCTGGAAACTGAAGAAGATGCCCTCTTCTTTGTTTCCAGAGTGGCTTGCCATTCCGAAATCCTTCCCTAGAACCTGTCATTTACATCCTAGCCCAAATCCCAATATTCTTTTTATTGGGAATATTCCTTTTCTATTAAAGGAATAACTCAAATTGCCCTAGGTTGTGAAGCAACCTATATTTCCATCACTCCAAAAATTCCCAAATAATTCTCATAAATTGTTTGGGTCATATCTTGATAAAATATGGAAAACTTTTCATTACCATGTTCAAAAATAATTCCCCAATATTCCATTTCCTTTTTTGCCCTGAATGGCACTTTGTGAAGGAAGTGTCATTTATATTTCTCCTATTGACTCCCAACCTTTTTGGGCATGTTTATATGTCCAAATAATTGCCTCGTGCACAAGTTCAAATTTATTTGCCTAGCCAATCTTCCTCAGTGAACTTTCAAAGTTTCTGTCAGACAGAAGGCTTTGTGAAGGAAGTACTATCTAGGAGTACCCCAATGAGTTGAACTTTTGCACACTCCTTACTGTGCTCAGATTAACCCCTTCCACCCATTTGCAGCCCCATCCAATTATCTATGTGAGCGTAGGAGAAAATATTTGTTTCTGGCAATATTTTTAGATTGTGAAGCAAGTATATTTTATATTGCTTCAAAAATCCTGATAAATTACCAGATCATTCTTATACTCATAAAACATCTCTCCACCAATTTTGGCTTCATTTCATTGAGCCATTTGACCACCATAATTACTCCAAGTTTCTGTCCAAAGGAGATGTTTGTGAAATAAGTGCTATTTGGTTTGTCCATTTGGCATGAGCTTTCTACAACATCATCATATGACCTAATTACTAGGCTTTGCCCAATTTAAGCCCAAGTTGACACTCCATGTGAGTGCACCATCCTGATCTTCATTTCTGGACCAAGTATGCAGTTGTGAAGCAACTGCGGTAAATCTTGATCCTTTTACCCTCAAACTCCCCAGGACTGTAGTCCTTCCTAGCCTAAACACCCCAGACAACTACTTTGGCTTCAAGTAACTCCTAGTTGACCACATTGAGCTGGTGAAGTTTACTGCAGTAAACTTCAGAGCTCACTAACTTTTTAACCAGAGCCTCTTTCACCTAGTTACCACCTCAGTTCAAACCATAATTCGAAGGACTTACCACTAGACATCAATTTCCAGCCGTTTGCCACCCCCACATGCCAGCACTGGTGGTGACCACCATTTTGGCATGCCATGCGCATGTCCAGAGCACTGTTTGTGCTAGACCCCCTCCTCCTCTCGTCGTCTTAGAGCCCATGATCATGTCCAGCGTGTTCCCCGTGTCATCGCCGTTCTCCTGGACCCCTCTCCCCCTCCGTCCTCTTCCTCACCAATGCTCGCCGACGATCGCCCACGAGAGATCTATGGCCGACCGAGGTTTAATGGCGCTCGACTTCTTCCTCTGCTTCCCCTCGGCCCTTCCTGCCCCGTGAGCTCCTCCCTGTGTGTCGCCGTCGCCTTCCCCCGAGCCCATGCGTGAGCACACGCATCCGCGGCGCCACACACGCGTCGCCGGCGGTGCCAGCTCGGCCTCCCTTGCCCGCGGCTATTTAAGCCATCCCCGAGCCCTCCCGAGCTCACCAGCAGCCTCCCCGCTCTCCTCTAGCCCCGCCTAGCCACTAGCCCGAGCTCCTGGAGCACTCCCTGCCCACCATCGCCGCCTTAGCCGCTGTCAGGCTCAGCTCGAATCTGAGCAGCCCCGGGCTCCTCCCCTCTCTCCACCACCACCAGTAGGCCTCCACCACTCCGGCGAACCTCCCTGCTCTCTCATCCTCTCACCGGAGCTCCTGTTGCCACGAGCCCCCAGCTCCACCCGAAGCCCCTCCACCGTGGCTCCCTGTTCTGTCTGCTCCGTGGTTCTCCGACGTGGGCAGACCCAACAGGCGGGTGCGCCTTGCCGTGCTGAGCTCTCCGGTGGTCCGAGCTCCACCGGAGGTGGTCGGAGTCGACCAGGCGATCGCCGGCGCCGGCGACCCCATCCCTCTGTTCTGCGCTCACATCGGGGAAGCAAAAGAAGAAGCGGGAGGTGGGCGTTGACTAGTGTGTGGGCCCCTCGGCCACACATGTAGGCGGGTGGGCGCTGACCCAGTCAGCACCAGGTGGATAAGTGATGGGCCCCACTCGTGGGACCCGCACGCGTCAGCCATGCCAATTTTCTTTTGGATAAGGTGAAAAGTATTTCCCCGAATGCGCTTTCACTTTTTCTGTTCAGGCCCCTGGTTGAATATATTTTCATTACACATGGGTCCCTGGTAGAAAAACTTCCATATCTTTTTATCCGTAACTCCGTTTGAGGTGAATCCAAAGCCCACTTCTTCGTTTCGTCGAGCCCGTTCTCTTGGTCGCACTTTCACTATGGTTTGACACTGTGAAAATGACCTTTATGCCCTTGCCCTTATTCAGCCCCCTCTGAGAGAGAACGTTTTCTGGCGAATCTTTCCGCGGCTTCACCGCACTTCTCCCCGGTGCCTTCTTCATCCCTAGGCAAGCCAAAATACCCACTTGCATGATAGTCATGCAGTAGCCATGGTTTTCAACTTGAATGTTTATTAAATGTTTTCTTGTTGAAAAGATGGTTATCGTTGTTCCAGTAATGTTCAGATTTGCATGTTCACTTTTGTGCTATGTTGTTTTGTACTCTGTGATCATGTTATACCTTCTAGTATTACCTTTCATATGTTTATGCTTGTTAGTAGTACATGATGATGTTGGAGATGGTCATGCTAGTCAGTGTTCCATGCTCGGTGAATATGAGTTATTGTTGATATGGTGGAAAGTTATGTGATACTCTCATGATGTTGTTGATATCATGTTCATGCATTTTATCATGGCTCAGCATATTTGCATTCAAGTTAACCGGATTAAATTGAACTTGAACAATTGTTGGCTGAGTCATGGTGCCGCTGTTTCGATGCTAACCAGTGCAACCATGCTTACCGGTATGGGACGGTCCTAACTGGGTCTATTGTTGTGCCTCTAGCCGGTGCCTCCAACGAGGGAATGTTATGGTCTCGTGCTACCCTGATCAGGTAGGAGGAGCATAACCTTGTGTGCCCGTTGTTGAGTTAGTTTCGGATCCATGTCCCAGAGTGGGACGGGCCACGACGGTGGTCGTTGTGTCTGGAGGTAGGCACGGGGCCACCCATGACTTAGCTCAGTGAGGATTGACTCGGAGTGGCCGGGAGAGTGTCATGGCAGTAGATCGGTTTTGTCGGAACGCCGTTGGTCCACCCGAATGGGAGTGTGAGGCCATGGGTTCCGTAGTGTGGGTACATTGTACTAACCTCTACAGAGTGTATATTAAATCTATCGATAGCCGCGCCCGTGGATAAGGGCCCAGGTCAAAAGTAGGTCACACATGAGTCAACAATAATAAGAATAATGTGCGTAACAACAGTGAGATAAGTTGGCCAAGTGTTGGTCGGGTTGTGATCGCCGTAAGGATCACGGGCCATGTATTGGTCGGGTTGTGATTGCCGTAAGGATCACGGTTTGAGTGTTGGTCGTGGTTGTGATCGCCGTAAAGATCACGATGATATTGAGGATACCGAGTTGTTGTATATTCGTGATGTTGTACGAGAATCGTGGGTAAAGATCAAGCTCCTTGTGGTTATTTACTGATTACTGCAACATTGTTTATACCAAGCTTGATTTGATCCTGAGATGGTCGTGTGATGTCCGAGGTTGGTAAGTGATGCATGTGCGGGTTACAAGGTAGCCCGAGAAGGATAAGTAGTGCATATAGTGGTTTCATGTTGCATGCTAGTATTGTCGGATTAAAATGTTCATGTTGTGATAGCTATGTCATGTTTATGTTGGTCATGACATGTTATTCTGATTATATCATGTTAATTTCCTGTTTAACCTGTAATTGCCATGCTGTTGTCTGTCTTGAATGCTTCTAGTTATTGTGAGCTTGCAAGTACATTCAATGAACTGACATGGCGTGTCATGCCAGTTTGCAGGTCATGCCGGATTTGATTGCTTGCTTGTCGTGGTTTCCGTTCGTGTGAGCTAGGATAAGCGTTCTCGCCAGAGTTCCTGCGGAGTGGAGTTCACCACCGTCGCCATTGTTCTGCTGCTAGAGTTATTCCGCTGCTTCGTGTTGTTCTGCTGCTTGCATAGAGCAACAGTGGATGGCGTAGTGTAGCCATACTGATGTTATTCATTGTAATATCGGAAACCTTGTATTCATATTCGTATAATAATAGAAGGCTGGTTTGTTCTATGCTAAGCAGTGTCGTATTCTAGAAGACTTCATCTCGATCTCTGGGCTGGAATACGGGGTGTTTCGGTTTTCTCTGAGCCGGGGTGCCACAAAGTACGGGCCAAAACTTATAACATTGGCGAACTCGTTCTACGCCTACCTGAGAAGAAGAAGGACAAGCTCAAACCCAAGTGGGAGGGTCCCTTCATCATTGATAAAGTTCTCACCGGAGGAGCGTACCGTCTACGCAAGGCCTCTGATAACAGACTCGAGTCGAACCCATGGAACGCGGCCAGACTCCGGAGATTCTATGCCTAGCACCGAACCCAGTGTTCGTCTCCTAATCTCTGTCTCTTTGATTATGTTCTTTTTCCTCCTTCCTCGCCCCTTTTTCCTTTTTTTACAGCCTTATAACTGTCCGGATGCCCTAGGCACTCTGGCCACATTATGCGTGCACACTATACCTGGGGGCTTCCTATTCGAAAGCTAAATATAACCACTTTAATGGCTTCTTGCCAGCCGCATATGCATTTTTCTTTCCATATGTGCCTTTTCTTCACCATTATATGCATCGATATGACTTAAGTTTTGGCCATGCTGGGTTGCTTGGCTCTTCTATTTATGCCCTACGTTCCCATTAATTCGGCTAGGGCATAAGGGGTGCACCTCTGCGATTGTTACTGCCGGTTGAGCTAGATGTGTACCTCAGACTGGGTGAAGCCGAAAGCTAGCATTCTTAAGGGAATATTCGGTCGGTGAACAAAAGATGTTCTCATTCCTAACAACGAAAACACCCAGATGCTTTGTTTCCTGCGCTTTTGTTCGCAGTTCGGACACGCACATCGATGCATGCATACCTAGAGAAAGGAACCCCTAACGGAACTTTTATCTCCGGAAGATGTTTCTTACTATCCATGTAATATAACATAACTAGTTGGGTACTTGTGTGTTCAAGAACTTATGACCCCTACGCCTGGTTTCCACGCATACCCCGGTTTTTCATTACTGTGTGGGTATTCGGATACACCCCAAACTATCGGATCCGGGTGCTGAAGTGAAAAGGTCCGCCATGACAAATGATTTTCAATCCGGCTAGGGAGTACATCAGCCCATTCAAAATTACATAATCACATAGACTGGCTGTACTCCTCCTCTATACCATCCAACAGGTTGTCTAGCTTACAATCCTGCTGGGAATACTTTGCAACTAATGCTACTTGATCATATACCAAACTAACGGGTATCTCTTGTCCATCTGGACCAGTCGGTTCGACTTCGGCCATATGGTTCGGGTCAGCCTTGGTGTATCGCGTCTTCACCATGGCCCAAGCTTCTCTCGCACCTTGCCGGCAGGCTGATATCTTCCATAATCGAAAGCGGCGTCGTGCTCCTTTGAGCATCTCTACAAGTTCGCCCATGCCTCCTGGCAGGGAAGTGGACGGCCACAAAGCCTGGGCAATACCCTGCATCACCTGCCGAGCTCGTTCGTGCAGTTGTGAAAGCTCTTGCAGCATATCGCCTGCAGACCTGGGCATCTCCTCTTCAGGGCGTCCCGTCAACATACCTGCATACATAACTCTGTCATTACGCCTCCTCGTCGAACTATACTAGAGTTCGTTCAAGCACTTACTATAAATGCCGCGTCAAAGCCTCCGGTTCTCCTTCACGGAATCCACGAGCTGAGCCCGAACATCTTTCAATTCGATGCTCAGTTGGAGATTAGCATCTTTCAGCTTATTCTTCTCCTGGATAGACTGCGTCAGCACGCGTTCGCCCGCCTTCAGCTGACTTCGCAGATGCAGCTCATTATGTCCCATAATCTCTGGATTTCCTCCGGGATTGCCTGCCGAATCTTTCGTCAGATTTATAAAACATGCCGAACACACAAACTGGTAGAAGGAAATTCTTACCAGAAGAAGAAGCCTTCTCGGATCCCCCTTGTTCGGCTATGTTAGACTTCATTTGGGCCTTACACTCCTCCAGCTCTTGAGACAACTGGGCATTCTTCTCTACAAGAACCTATGCATTTACATGATTCTTAAATCAGTTGTGCCAACTGTTTCAAGTCTCAGGGGCTACTACTACACATACTTATTAATTCTCTTACCGATATATCCTTCACATACTGGTCCGTTGCTCTGGCAAGTCCATCTTAGCAGCACGGATGAGGGAGTCCTGGATTAGGGGGTGTCCGGATGGCCAGACTATGACCTTTGGCCGGACTCCCGGACTATGAAGATACAAGATTGTAGACTTCGTCCCGTGTCCGGATGGGACTTTCCTTGGCGTGGAAGGCAAGCTTGGCGATACGGATATGTAGATCTCCTCCCATTGTAACCGACTCTGTGTAACCCTAGCCCTCTCCGGTGTCTATATAAACTGGAGGGTTTTAGTCCGTAGGACGAACAACAATCATACCATAGACTAGCTTCTAGGGTTTAGCCTCTCTGATCTCGTGGTAGATCTACTCTTGTACTACCCATATCATCAATATCAATCAAGCAGGAGTAGGGTTTTACCTCCATCGAGAGGGCCCGAACCTGGGTAAAAACATCGTGTCCCATGTCTCCTGTTACCATCCGCCTAGACGCACAGTTCGGGACCCCTACCCGAGATCCGCCGGTTTTGGCACCGACATTGGTGCTCTCATTGAGAGTTCCTATGTGTCGTCACCTTTAGGCCCGATGGCTTCTTCGATCATCAACAACGAAGCGGTCCAGGGTGAGACTTTTCTTCCCAGACAGATCTTCATATTCGGCGGCTTTGCACCGTGGGCCAATTTACTTGGCCATCTGGAGCAGATTGAAAGCTACGCCCCTGACCATCAGGTCAGATTCGGAAGTTTGAACTACACGGCCGACATCCGAGGAGACTTGATCTTCGACGGATTCGAGCCGCGGCTGAGCGCGCCGCACTATCATGAGGGGCATGATCTAGCTCTGCAGCTGGACAGTGTCCAGAAGGCCGCTCAGGTGTCCGCTCCGACCCTTAGCTCGGAGCTGACCGCGCCAATCGAGGACGGATGGTTGGACACCGCCTCGGGGGCTGCAATCTCTACGGCAATCGAGTCGAACACCAGTCTTGTCCTTCGCGAAGCTCGTGACTCCAAGGTGCCGGACTCCTTTCCGGACTCTGAATCTTCCACACCCCTTCCAATCGAACCCAATTGGGCTCTGATCATGGAGTTCACCGCCGCGGACATATTTCAGCACTCGCCCTTTGGCGACATCCTGAATTCACTAAAGTCTCTCTCTTTATCAGGAGAGCCCTGGCCGGACTATGGTCAGCAAGGTTGGGATGCGGATTACGAAGAAATTCAAAGCCCACCCACCACCCACTTCGTAGCCACTGTCGATGATTTAACCAAGATGCTCGACTTCAACTCCGAAGACATCGACGGTATGGACGCCGATGAAGGAGACGACCAAGAACCAGCGCCTATAGGGCACTGGAAAGCCACCTCATCATATGACATATACATGGTGGACACCCCAAAAGAAGGGGATGGCGATGGAAGAACGGAGGATGACCCCTTCAAGAAACAGCCTAAGCGCCAGCGTCAGCGGCGCCACTCTAAATCCCGCCACAGCAAGAACAGCGATTCCGGCACCGGAGACAATAACACCCCGGACAGTGCCGAAGACAACCCCCTTCAGCAGGATTCAGCGCGGGAGGATGGAGAATCCATCCCTCATGAGAGAACGGCAGACAAAGAGGTCGAGGACGATAATGACATGCCTCCCTCCGAAGACGAAGCAAGCCTTGACGATGATGAATTTGTCGTACCTGAGGATCCCGTCAAACAAGAGTGTTTCAAACGCAGGCTTATCGCCACGGCAAGCAGCCTCAAGAAAAAACAGCAGCAGCTTAGAGCTGACCAAGACTTGCTAGACAACCGATGGACTGAAGTCCTTGCGGCCAAAGAGTATGAACTCGAACGCCCCTCCAAGAGCTACCCAAAGTGCAGGCTGCTACCCCGACTAGAGGAGGAAGCAACTAAACCTACATCACCAGCGTATGATGCGGCCGACCGGCCACCTCGTGTCCGCGACAGAGAGGCCTCTCGGCCATCAACTCAAGCCGCACCCCGGTGCCGCTCAAAAAGTACCAATGCATGGGGAAACGCGCCGGACCTGCGAGACATATTGGAGGACAAGGCAAGGCAAACAAGATCAATCTACGGATCGCATGGGCGCCCCACGACACGTGACGATAACCGTCATGCCGGATATGGCAAATACGGCCAGGCCGAACACAACAGACAAAGCTCATCCGAGCTACGTCGTGAGATAGCCCAGTACAGAGGCGCCGCACACCCACTATGCTTCACAGACGAAGTAATGGATCATAAAATCCCCGAGGGTTTTAAACCCGTAAACAACGAACCATACGATGGAACAACAGATCATGCGGTATGGATCGAGGATTATCTCCTTCATATCCACATGGCCCGCGGTGATGATCTACACGCTATCAAATACCTCCCACTCAAGCTTAAAGGACCAGCTCGACATTGGCTTAACAGCTTGCCAGAAGAGTCAATTGGTTGCTGGGAGGACCTGGAATCCTCATTCCTTGACAATTTCCAGGGTACCTATGTGCGACCACCAGACGCCGATGACCTAAGCCACATAATTCAGCAGCCACAGGAATCGGCCAGACAATTCTGGACACGGTTCCTAACCAAGAAAAATTAAATAGTCGACTGTCCAGACGCAGAGGCCCTCGCAGCCTTCAAGCATAACATCCAAGACGAATGGCTTGCCCGACACCTAGGACAGGAAAAGCCGAAATCCATGGCAGCCCTCATGACACTCATGACCCGCTTTTGCGTGGGAGAAGACAACTGGCTAGCTCGTAGCAATAACATGACCAAGAGCCCTCGTAATTCGGATACCAAGGACAACAACGGCAGGTCGCGTCGCAATAAGCACAAGCGCCGCATTAACAACGACAATACTGAGGATACGACAGTTAATGCCGGATTCAGAGGCCCTAAACCCGGTCAGGGGAAAAAGCCATTCAAAAGAAATACTCCGGGCCCGTCCAGTTTAGACCGGATACTCGATCGCTCGTGCCAGATACACGGCACCCCCGAACAACCAGCCAATCACACCAACAGGGGTTGTTGGGTGTTCAAGCAGGCAGGCAAGTTAAGTGCCGAAAACAGAGACAAGGGCCTGCATAGCGACGACGAGGAGGAGCCCCGGCCGCCGAACAACAGAGGACAGAAGGGCTTTCCCCCACAAGTGCGGACGGTGAACATGATATACGCAACCCACATACCCAAAAGGGAACGGAAGCGTGCGCTCAGGGACGTATATGCATTGGAGCCAGTCGCCCCAAAGTTCAACCCATGGTCCTCCTGCCCGATCACTTTTGATCGAAGGGACCACCCCGCTAGCATTCGTCAAGGCAGATTCGCCGCATTGGTCCTAGACCCAATCATTGACGGATTTCACCTCACTAGAGTCCTCATGGACGGCGGCAGCAGCCTAAACCTGCTTTATCAGGGTACAGTGCGGAAAATGGGCATAGATCCCTCAAGGATTAAACCCACAAAGACGACCTTTAAAGGCGTCATACCAGGTGTAGAGGCCAGTTGTACAGGCTCAGTTACACTCGAAGTGGTCTTCTTATACCCGGATAATTTCCGAAGCGAGGAGTTAATCTTCGACATAGTCCCATTCCACAGTGGCTATCACGCCCTGCTCGGACGAACCGCATTTGCAAAGTTCAATGCGGTGCTGCACTACGCATATCTCAAGCTCAAGATGCCAGGCCCTCGCGGAGTCATTACGGTCAATGGAAACACCGAACGCTCTCTCCGAACAGAGGAGCACACGGCGGCCCTAGCGGCGGAAGTACAAAGTAGCCTCTCAAGGCAATTCTCCAGTTCGGCTGTTAAGCGTCTGACACCTTCAAGCGCGCCCGGAGTAACCTACAACAAGACCGTCTGGCACGTTCCAAGCTAGCATAGCAGTGCGGCCCCAACCCCAACCCTCGCAAACTCGCCAAACCAGTACCACACGTACATAATTACGCTCTGGAAATACCATGGGCATAAGGGGAGGGGCACAACCACGGCATGCCCAGAATGCGGCTCAACCGCACTAGGGGCTCCCGATCTTGTAATTTCTCTTTTCTTACTTTTAGGACTCCACTTTCAGGAAGGCCTATCCGACAGTACAATCGCTGAACACATGATGCAACAGCCAGGGAGACAGCAAGCCACGTCGAACGTCCAGGTGGTCTCTATAACGAGCTAAATACCTGTCTTACTTAAAGTCTCGCAGCTTGCCCCTGGAGGGGGACATGTCAAATAATCCCATCTCTTGCTTATCGCACTATTTGTATCGTTCTGCTTTCATAGCAGCCCTTTAATAAACAATACATAGCTCTTGTCTATTATTGCATTCATTTTTTATGTACATATGTTCAATTATGACATTATGCAACTGTACACTTTGGTACGGCCAATACACCAGGGGCTTAAGTACCCTAGAATACGGTGTGAGAAGACCGAACACTCTCATGAGTGCGGCACCCCAAACTTACAGCATTATATGCATTGGCTCCGAATCATGTCTTGGGTCAATAGTTGGGTTTGCCCGGCTCCCATGTTTTGGTACCTTACGTTCCGCTGTATCGGCTAAGGTAGCGCTGGGAGAACTACTGTGATTGTGCCCCAGTTGAGCTGGGTTAACACCTCAGTAGAGAAAGCTAAAACTGACCGTCATGATAGGGCGAGAGCCGGTCGCTGTTCGAGAGGTTTTTCGAGTCCTTAAAGACTTATGCCGCTTAGAGCAAGGAGCTGGCTTTGTCTGGCCTAGGCGTGGATAGCGCCCTGAACTCGGTCTTCCGAATACTAGGGGCTTCGCCGAAATTTAAAATTATAGAATTCTATGGCTAAGTGAGAGTGATAAAGCACTATAAGTCTGATTGCCTTGTTCGTTGTGCTGAGCGCCTCCCTCGAAGGACCCAAGAATGGGAACAAGAGCACTCAGGTTTATCCTGAACACCCCAGCACTCGTGGCATGGGGGCAGAAGCCAACGACTTGCATCTCTCAGATTTAATAAACGTCCGCACAGAAGTTAGTATTTTAAATTCAAAAAGCATTGCTTAGCGCATATGAACAAGTTTTCAGCGCACAGGATAAAAACACGAGCGAGTTTACTCAAAAATTAAATCCTTGCAACATTCGTTCGCCACAAGGAGGGCACCCTTCAGGACGCCCTCATAGTACATCTCGGGCCTGCGATGCTCCTTCCCCTCCGGTGGTCCTTCCTTCATCAGCTTCTCAGCATCCAGCTTGCCCCAGTGCACTTTCGCACGGGCAAGGGCCCTACGGGCGCCTTCGATGCATACGGAGCGCTTGATGACTTCAAGCCATGGACAGGCTGTTGGGGAACGTAGCAGAAATTCAAAAAATTTCCTACGTATCATCAAGATCTATCTATGGAGAGACCAGCAACGAGTAGAAAGGAGAGTGCATCTACATACCCTTGTAGATCGCTAAGCGGAAGCGTTCAAGTGAACGGGGTTGATGGAGTCGTACTCGTCGTGATTCAGATCACCGATGATCCTAGTGCCGAACGGACGGCACCTCCGCGTTCAACACACGTACAGCTCGACGATGTCTCCCACGCCTTGATCCAGCAAGGAGAGAGGGAGAGGTTGAGGAAGACTCCATCCAGCAGCAGCACAACGGCGTGGTGGTGATGGAGGAGCGTGGCAATCCTGCAGGGCTTCGCCAAGCACCTACGGGAGAGGAGGAGGTGTCACGGGAGGGAGGGAGGCGCCAAGGGCTCAGGTATGGATGCCCTCCCTCCCCTCCACTATATATAGGGGCAGGGGAGAGGGGGGAGGCGCAGCCTTGCCCCCTCCTCCAAGGAAGGGGTGCGGCTAAGGAGGGGGGAGGAGTCCATCCTCCCCAAGGCACCTCGGAGGTGCCTTCCCCCTTTAGGACTCTCCCCTTTTTCCTATATCTTGGCGCATGGGCCTCTAGGGGCTGGTGCCCTTGGCCCATGTAGGCCAAGGCGCACCCCCTACAGCCCATGTGGCCCCCCGGGGCAGGTGGCCCCACCCGGTGGGCCCCCGGGACCCTTCCGGTGGTCCCGGTACAATACCGATGACCCCGAAACTTGTCCCGATGGCCGAAACAGGACTTCCTATATATAAATCTTTACCTCCGGACCATTCCGGAACTCCTCGTGACGTCCGGGATCTCATCCGGGACTCCGAACAACATTCGGTAACCACATACAAGCTTCCTTTATAACCCTAGCGTCATCGAACCTTAAGTGTGTAGACCCTACGGGTTCGGGAGACATGCAGACATGACCGAGACGTTCTCCGGTCAATAACCAACAGCGGGATCTGGATACCCATGTTGGCTCCCACATGTTCCACGATGATCTCATCGGATGAACCACGATGTCAAGGACTCAATCGATCCCGTATACAATTCCCTTTGTCTAGCGGTATGGTACTTGCCCGAGATTCGATCGTCGGTATACCGATACCTTGTTCAATCTCGTTACCGGCAAGTCTCTTTACTCGTTCCGTAACACATCATCCCGTGATCAACCCCTTGGTCACATTGTGCACATTATGATGATGTCCTACCGAGTGGGCCCAGAGATACCTCTCCGTTTACACGGAGTGACAAAATCCCAATCTCGATTCGTGCCAACCCAACAGACACTTTCAGAGATACCCGTAGTGTACCTTTATAGCCACCCAGTTACGTTGTGACGTTTGGCACACCCAAAGCACTCCTACGGTATCCGGGAGTTGCACAATCTCATGGTCTAAGGAAATGATACTTGACATTAGAAAAGCTTTAGCATACGAACTACATGATCTTGTGCTAGGCTTAGGATTGGGTCTTGTCCATCACATCATTCTCCTAATGATGTGATCCCGTTATCAACGACATCCAATGTCCATGGTCAGGAAACCGTAACCATCTATTGATTAACGAGCTAGTCAACTAGAGGCTTACTAGGGACATGGTGTTGTCTATGTATCCACACATGTATCTGAGTTTCCTATCAATACAATTCTAGCATGGATAATAAACGATTATCATGAACAAGGAAATATAATAATAATCAATTTATTATTGCCTCTAGGGCATATTTCCAACAGTCTCCCACTTGCACTAGAGTCAATAATCTAGTTCACATCGATATGTGATTAACACTCAAGGTCACATCCCCATGTGACTAACACCCAAAGAGTTTACTAGAGTCAATAATCTAGTTCACATTTACCATGTGATTAACACTCGATGAGTTCTGGGTTTGATCATGTTATGCTTGTGAGAGAGGTTATAGTCAACGGGTCTGAACCTTTCAGATCCGTGTGTGCTTTACAAATCTCTATGTCATCTCCTAGATGCAGCTACCACGTTCTATTTGGAGCTATTCCAAATAACTGTTCTACTTGGAGCTATTCTAAATTGTTGCTCCATTATACGTATCCGGTATCTCTACTCAGAGCTATCCGGATAGGTGTTAAGCTTGCATCGACGTAACCCTTTACGACGAACTCTTTTACCACCTCCATAATTGAGAAAATTCCTTAGTCCACTAGTTACTAAGGATAACTTTGACCGCTGTCCTGTGATCCATTCTTGGATCACTCTTGTACCCCTTGACTGACTCATGGTAAAGCACACTTCAGGTGCGGTACACAGCATAGCATACTGTAGAGCCTATGTCTTAAGCATAGGGGACGACCTTCGTTCCTTTCTCTCTATTCTGCCATGGTCGAGCTTTAAGTCTTAACTTCATACCTTACAACTCAGGCAAGAACTCCTTCTTTGACTGATCCATCTTGAACACCTTCAAGATCACGTCAAGGCATGTGCTCATTTGAAAGTACTATTAAGCGTTTTGATCTATCCTTATAGATCTTGATGCTCAATGTTCAAGTAGCTTAATCCAGGTTTTCCATTGAAAACACTTTCCAAATAACCCTATATGCTTTCCAGAAATTCTACGTCATTTCTGATCATTAATATGTCAACAACATATACTCATCAGAAATTCTATAGTGCTCCCACTCACTTCTTTGGAAATACAAGTTTCTCATAAACTTTGTATACACCCAAAATCTTTGATCATCATCAAAGCATACATTCCAACTCCGAGATGCTCACTCCAGTCCTCAGAAGGATTGCTGGAGCTTTGCATACTTATTAGCATATTTCAGGATAGACAAAACCTTCCGGTTGTATCACATACAACCTTTCCTCAAGAATCGTCGAGGAAACAATGTTTTGACATCCTATCTGCAAGATTTCATAAATAATGCAGTAATTGCTAATATAATTCCAACAGACTCTTAGCATCGCTACGAGTGAGAAAGTCTCATCGTAGTCAACTCCTTGAACTTGTCGAAAAACATCTTAACGACAAGTCGAGCTTTCTCAATGGTGACACTTACCATCATTGTCTGTCTTCCTTTCAAAATCCATATGTACCTAACAGCCTTACGACCATCAAGTAGTTCTTCCAAAGTCTACACTTTGTTTTCATACATGGATCCTCTCTCGGGTTTTATGGCCTTGAGCCATTTATCGGAATCCGGGCCCACCATCGCTTCTCCATAGCTCGTAGGTTCATTGTTGTCTAGCAACATGACTTCCAAGATAGGATTACGTACCACTCTGAAGTAGTACGCATCCTTGTCATCCCACTAGGTTTGGGAGTGACTTGATCCGAAACTTCATGATCACTATCATAAGCATCCACTTCAATTGGTGTACGTGCCACAGGAACAACTTCCTGTGCCCTGCTACACACTTGTTGAAGTGACGGTTCAATAACCTCATCAAGTCTCCACCATCCTCCCACTCAACTTTTCGAGAGAAACCTTTCCTCGAAAAAGGACCTGATTCAAGAAACAATCCCTATTGCTTTCGGATCTGAATTAGGAGGTATACCCAACTGTTTTTGGGTGTCCTATGAAGATGCATTTTATCTGCTTTGGGTTCGAGCTTATCAACCTGAAACCTTTTCACATAAGCGTCGCAGCCCCAAACTTTCAAGAAACGGCAACTTAGGTTTCTCCAAACCATAGTTCATACGGTGTCGTCTCAACGAAATTATGTGGTGCCCTATTTAAAGTGAATGTGGTTGTCTCTAACGCCTAACCCATGAACGATAGTGGTAACTCGATAAGAGACATCATGGTACACACCATATCCAATAGGGTGCAACTATGATGTTCGGACACACCATCATTATGGTGTTCCAGGCAGTATTAATTGCGAAACAATTTCCACAATGTCTTAATTGTGTGCCAAAACTCGTAACTCAGATATTCATCTCTATGATCATATCATAGACATTTTATCCTCTTGTCACGACGATCTTTCAACTTCACTCTGAAATTACTTGAACCTTTCAATAATTCAGACTCGTGATTCATCAAGTAAATATACTCAACATCTACTCGAATCATCTGTGAAGTAAGAACATAACGATATTCACTGCATGCCTCAGCACTCATTGGACTGCACACATCAAAATGTGTTACTTCCAACAAGTTGCTATCTTGTTCCATCTTACTGAAAACGAGGCTTTTCAGTCATCTTGCCCATGTGGTATGATTTGCATGTCCCAAGTGATTCAAAATCAAGTGAGTCAAAACGGTCCATTTGCATGGAGTTTCTTCATGCATATACACCAATAGACATGGTTCGCATGTCTCAAACTTTTCAAAAACGAGTGAGCCCAAAGATCCATCAATATGGAGCTTCTTCATGCGTTTTATACCGATATGACTTACGTGGCAGTGCCACAAGTAGGTGGTACTATCATTACTATCTTTTGGCATGAACATGTGTATCACTACGATCGAGATTTAATAAACCATTCATTTTAGGTGTAAGACCATTGAAGGTATTATTCAAATAAACAGAGTAACCATTATTCTCCTTAAATGAATAACCGTATTGCGATAGACGTAATCCAATCATGTCTATGCTCAACGCAAACACCAAATAACAATTATTTAGGTTTAACACCAATCTCTTTGGTAGAGGGAGCGTGCGATGCTTGATCATATCAAGCTTGGAAAAACTTCCAACACATATCGTCAGCTCACCTTTAGCTAGTCTCCGTTTATTCCGTAGCCTTTTGTTTCGAGTTACTAACACTTAGCAACCGAACCGGTATCTAATACCCTGGTGCTACTAGGAGTACTAGCAAAGTACACATTAACACAATGTATATCCAATATACTTCTATCGACCTTGCCAGCCTTCTTATCTACCAAGTATCTAGGGTAATTCTGCTCTAGTGGTTGTTCCCCTTATTACAGAAGCACTTAGTCTCGGGTTTGGGTTTTACCTTGGGTTTCTTCACTAGAGCAGCAGCTGATTTGCCGTTTCATGAAGTATCCCTTCTTGCCCTTGCCCTTCTTGAAACTAGTGGTTTCACCAACCATCAACAATTGATGCTCCTTCTTGATTTCTACTTTCGCGGTGTCAAACATCGCGAATACCTCAAGGATCATCATATCTATCCCTGATATGTTATAGTTCATCACGAAGCTCTAACAGCTTGGTGGCAATGACTTTGGAGAACCATCACTGTCTTATCTGGAAGATCAACTCCCACTCGATTCAAATGATTGTTGTACTCAGACAATCTGAGCACAAGCTCAACAATTGAGCTTTTCTCCTTAGTTTGCAGGTTAAGAAAGTCATCGGAGGTCTTATACCTCTTGACATGGGCACGAGCCTGAAATCCCAATTTCAGCCCTCAAAACATCTCATATGTTTCGCGATGTTTCAAAAACGTCTTTGGTGCCTCAACTCTAAACCGTTTAACTGAACTATCACGTAGTTATCAAAACGTGTATGTCCGATGTTCGCAACATCCACAGACGACGTTTGGGGTTCAGCACACTGAGCGGTGCATTAAGGACATAAGCTTTCTACTGTCCGCATAATCGCTACTATCAACTTTCAACTATATTTTCTCTAGGAACATATCTAAACAGTAGAACTATAGCGTGAGCTACGACATAATTTGCAAAAACCTTTTGACTATGTTCAGGATAATTAAGTTCATCTTATGAACTCCCACTCAGATAGACATCCCTCTAGTCATCTAAGTGATTACATGATCCGAGTCAAACTAGGCCGTGTCCGATCATCACGTGAGACGGACTAGTCATCATCGGTGAACATCTTCATGTTGATCGTATCTTCTATACGACTCATGTTCGACCTTTCGGTCTCCGTGTTCCGAGGCCATGTCTGTACATGCTAGGCTCGTCAAGTTAACCCTAAGTGTTTGCATGTGTTCCGAGGCCATGTCTGTACATGCTAGGCTCGTCAACACCCGTTGTATTTGAACGTCTGAATAAAACACCCGATCATCACGTGATGTTTTGAAACAGCGAACTGTCGCAACGGTGCACAGTTAGGGGAGAACACTTCTTGAAATTGTTGTAAGGGATCATCTTATTTACTACCGTCGTTCTAAGCAAATAAGATGTATAAACATGATAAACATCACATGCAATCAAATAGTGACATGATATGGCCATCATCACTTTGCTCCTTTTGATCTCCATCTTCGGGGCTCCATGATCATCATCGTCACCGGCATGACACCATGATCTCCATCATCATGATCTCCATCATCGTGTCTTCATGAAGTTGCCTCGCCAACTATTACTTCTACTACTATGGCTAACGGTTAGCAATAAAGTAAAGTAATTACATGACGTTTAAGTTGACACGCAGGTCACAAATAAATAAAGACAACTCCTATGGCTCCTGCCGGTTGTCATACTCATCGACATGCAAGTCGTGATTCCTATTACAAGAACATGATCAATCTCATACATCACATATATCATTCATCACATCCTTTTTGGCCATATCACATCACATAGCATACCCTGCAAAAACAAGTTAGACGTCCTCTAATTGTTGTTTGCATGTTTTACGTGGCTGCTATGGGTTTCTAGCAAGAACGTTTCTTACCTACGCATGAACCACAACGTGATATGCCAATTGCTATTTACCCTTCATAAGGACCCTTTTCATCGAATCCGATCCGACTAAAGTGGGAGAGACAGACACCCGCCAGCCACCTTATGCAACTAGTGCATGTTTGTCGGTGGAACCGGTCTCACGTAAGCGTACGTGTAAGGTTGGTCCGGGCCGCTTCATCCCACGATGCCGCCGAATCAAGATAAGACTAGTAACGGCAAGCATATTGAACAATATCGACGCCCACAACTACTTTGTGTTCTACTCGTGCAAAGAATCTACGCAATAGACCTAGCTCATGATGCCACTGTTGGGGAACGTAGCAGAAATTCAAAAATTTCCTACGTATCACCAAGATCTATCTATGGAGAGACCAGCAACGAGTAGAAAGGAGAGTGCATCTACATACCCTTGTAGATCGCTAAGCGGAAGCGTTCAAGTGAACGGGGTTGATGGAGTCGTACTCGTCGTGATTCAGATCACCGATGATCCTAGTGCCGAACGGACGGCACCTCCGCGTTCAACACACGTACAGCTCGACGATGTCTCCCACGCCTTGATCCAGCAAGGAGAGAGGGAGAGGTTGAGGAAGACTCCATCCAGCAGCAGCACAACGGCGTGGTGGTGATGGAGGAGCGTGGCAATCCTGCAGGGCTTCGCCAAGCACCTACGGGAGAGGAGGAGGTGTCACGGGAGGGAGGGAGGCGCCAAGGGCTCAGGTATGGATGCCCTCCCTCCCCTCCACTATATATAGGGGCAGGGGAGAGGGGGGAGGCGCAGCCTTGCCCCCTCCTCCAAGGAAGGGGTGCGGCTAAGGAGGGGGGAGGAGTCCATCCTCCCCAAGGCACCTCGGAGGTGCCTTCCCCCTTTAGGACTCTCCCCTTTTTCCTATATCTTGGCGCATGGGCCTCTAGGGGCTGGTGCCCTTGGCCCATGTAGGCCAAGGCGCACCCCCTACAGCCCATGTGGCCCCCCGGGGCAGGTGGCCCCACCCGGTGGGCCCCCGGGACCCTTCCGGTGGTCCCGGTACAATACCGATGACCCCGAAACTTGTCCCGATGGCCGAAACAGGACTTCCTATATATAAATCTTTACCTCCGGACCATTCCGGAACTCCTCGTGACGTCCGGGATCTCATCCGGGACTCCGAACAACATTCGGTAACCACATACAAGCTTCCTTTATAACCCTAGCGTCATCGAACCTTAAGTGTGTAGACCCTACGGGTTCGGGAGACATGCAGACATGACCGAGACGTTCTCCGGTCAATAACCAACAGCGGGATCTGGATACCCATGTTGGCTCCCACATGTTCCACGATGATCTCATCGGATGAACCACGATGTCAAGGACTCAATCGATCCCGTATACAATTCCCTTTGTCTAGCGGTATGGTACTTGCCCGAGATTCGATCGTCGGTATACCGATACCTTGTTCAATCTCGTTACCGGCAAGTCTCTTTACTCGTTCCGTAACACATCATCCCGTGATCAACCCCTTGGTCACATTGTGCACATTATGATGATGTCCTACCGAGTGGGCCCAGAGATACCTCTCCGTTTACACGGAGTGACAAAATCCCAATCTCGATTCGTGCCAACCCAACAGACACTTTCAGAGATACCCGTAGTGTACCTTTATAGCCACCCAGTTACGTTGTGACGTTTGGCACACCCAAAGCACTCCTACGGTATCCGGGAGTTGCACAATCTCATGGTCTAAGGAAATGATACTTGACATTAGAAAAGCTTTAGCATACGAACTACATGATCTTGTGCTAGGCTTAGGATTGGGTCTTGTCCATCACATCATTCTCCTAATGATGTGATCCCGTTATCAACGACATCCAATGTCCATGGTCAGGAAACCGTAACCATCTATTGATTAACGAGCTAGTCAACTAGAGGCTTACTAGGGACATGGTGTTGTCTATGTATCCACACATGTATCTGAGTTTCCTATCAATACAATTCTAGCATGGATAATAAACGATTATCATGAACAAGGAAATATAATAATAATCAATTTATTATTGCCTCTAGGGCATATTTCCAACACAGGCATCCACTAGCCACCTCACCAGCCCAAAGTAGCTCTCAGGCAGGACCTTCCCAGGCCACAGCCGGCCTATAAGGCCCTTCATGGCCTGTTCGGCCACCTTATGGAGCTCGACCAGCTGCTTCAGCTGGTCGCTAAAGGGCACCGGGTGTCCGGCCTTAGCATACTGGGACCAGAACACCTTCTCCGTTGAGCTCCCTTCTTTGGCTTGGTAGAATGCGGCAACGTCGGACACACTGCAGGGCAGATCTGCGAATGCTCCTGGAGAGCTCCGGATTCGGGTAAGTAACACGTAATTCACTTTCACATGCTTGCTTTGGATAAAGAATGCCTTACCCGCCGCTATCTTTTTCATCGCCTCAATCTCCTGGAGGGCTTTTTGGGCTTCGGCCTTGGCAGATTTGGCGCTTTCAAGTGCCGAGCCAAGCTCGGACTCGTGAGTCTTTGAGTCAAGCTCTAAACTCTCGTGTTTTTTCACGAGAGCATTGAGCTCTTGCCGCACCTCCGCCACCCGCACCTCTTGTTTCTCTCGCTCGGTGCGCTCCATGGCCGCATTGTCTTCGGCCTTGGACAGCGCTTCCTTCAGGGTCGCCACCTCGGCCCTGTAACATTCACGTTGGTCCTGTCATTATTTGCAACCAGGTATTTTTATATATACTTACGTAAGGTACTACCTACCTTCCTTGTCCTCAAGCTGCTTCTTGGCAAGGCCGAGCTCGTTCTCGGACCGCTCGAGGCTCTGCTTGAATGCATCGACCTCCGCAGTCAGTGCGGCAGAGGTTAGCAGCAGAACCTGCATTCCCATATTGACATATTTATGTTAGACTCCTGCGTATATCTTTTTAGATCCTCAGTTCGGCTTTTCTTTCTGAACACCAAACTGAGCATCAGGGGCTACAGTCTATGCGGTAACATTTTTACATGTTTTAAATACATACCTCAAAGCCTGTTAAAAGGCTGGCACAGGCTTCTGTTAGCCCACTTTTGGCGGCCTGAACCCTCTGGATCACCGCACTCATAACAGTGCGGTGCTCCTCGTCGATGGAGGCGCCGTTAAGCACCTCCAGCAAATTGTCCGGTGCCTCTGGTTGGACGGAGGCCGCCAGTGTCATAGGCTTTCCCTTCTTACGAAGGGGCCGCTTGCCGGACTCCGGAACCGCTGAAGGTTCCAGTACGGTGTCCGGCTCAGGGCCGGATTTAGATCCCTCCAGGGTTTTATCCCCTTTGGGCCTGGAGTCCGGGAGGTCGCCTTGCTGCGCCTCCAGGACCACCTCCTCCTGGCTTAGCCCCTTTTGGGACTCCACCTCGGCTTCGTCCGTAGGGCGGGGGGAGGTAGCCGTCGGGAGTGAAAGACTATTCACATCCGATGAATCAAGGGGGCCGCTCGACGAATCGTCGAGCTGAGCCTTGGGCGGACTGCATGATTATATTCGGCGTCAGAAGGTACTATGCAAATAAAAGAACGCCATGAATTATTTTGGTATCCGGATACTTACGATTTGGCCAGGGGCTTGGCCCTGGACGGCCACTCCTCTCCGTCGTCGTTAGCGTTGGAGGCGTAGTCTGGGAGAAGTGTCTTCCCCTTCTTGAACCCTCCGGCCTCCCCAATTGGGGCGGCCTTCCTTTTCTTTCCTACCCCCGCTAGAGGGGGAGATGCTTCTTATTCCTCCTCCTCGTCTTTGGAGGAGGAGTGCGCTTTGGGGTCGTCAGGCGATGAGTCCGACACCACCAAGCGCCGAGCTCCTTCGAGTTCCCGTGGCCTTCTTCTTGGCCTTCTTCTCTGGCACCATGTGAGGTGCCCGGACCAGCAGCTTCGTCAAGCGTGTGTCTGCTGGGCCTTCGGGAAAAGGAGCCGGACAGTCGATCTGTCCGGCCTTCTTCTGCCAGTCCTATTAAAGGAATGGGAGTTTAGATCCTGCATAGAGTCAAACTATGAAAAACAAGTACCCTGCAATGGGTAAACTAAGCTTACCGCGCTGGCTTGGCGCTTCGCGCAGAATCCGCGATCCTCGGTAATGGGAGGATGAACCTCGGAGCTCTTGAAAAGCACCTTCCAAGCATCTTCGTGCGTTGTGTCGAAGAGCCTGGACAGAGTTTGGTGCTGGGACGGGTCAAATTCCCACAGATTAAAAGCCCCCCGTTGACACAGGAGGATCCGGCGGAAGAGCATGACCTGGACGACGTTGACGAGTTTAACCTTCTTGTCCATTAGGTTCTGGACGCAGGTTTGGAGTCCGGTCGACTCTTCCGGATTACCCCACGACAGGCCCGTCTCTTTCCATAAGGTGAGCCGTGTGGGGATGCCACATCGGAACTCGGGGGCCGCTGCCCATTCAGGGTCACGCGGCTCGGTGATGTAGAACCACCCCGATTTCCACTGTTTGATGGTTTCCACAAAGGAGCCCTCGAGCCATGTGACATTGGCCATCTTGCCCACCATGGCACCTCCGCACTCTGCTTGTCGGTCGCCCACAACATTCGGCTTGACATTGAAGGTGTTCAGCCATAAGCCGAAGTGGGGCTGGATGCGGAGGAAGACCTCGCACACAATGATAAATGCCGAGATGTTGAGGATGAAGTTCGGGGCCAGATTGTGGAGATCTAGGCTGTAGTAGAACATGAGCCCCCGGACAAATGGATGAAGAGGAAAGCCCAGTCTATGGAGGAAATGGGGGAGAAACACGACCCTCTCATGGGGCCTGGGGGTGGGGATGAGCTGCCCCCCATCTGGGAGCCAGTGTGCGATGTCGTTGGAGAAGTATCCGGCTTTCCTCATCTTTTTGATTTGCCCCTCCGTGACGGAGGAGGCCATCCACCTGCCTCCCGCTCTGGACATTGTTCGAGAAGGTCGAGGTGGGGAGTGCGGACTTGGGCGCTGGAGCTCGAGTGCGCAGGAATGGATAAGCGAAGGAGGAGAAAGGCGTAGATGGAAAGGGTGGATTCTTATCCCCTTATATGGACGGCCGAAACTATGTGCCCCCACCAGCTTAGTAAAACTCGCTTATCTCCCAAGCGTCATGATTAATGGCATGGTTGGGTTACCCACGCCCGTATTGATGATAATCCCGGAATAAGGGGACACGATCTCTGCTTTGACAAGAAGGGCCAAGGAAACCGCCTCGCTAAACGTGCTGAGGTGGGACAATAAAACGATTCGAATAAAGGCTTTGCTGTGGCATGGTGTCACGCTACAGAATACGTAAGCAGATTAGATTTGTGCGAATATTATTCTCTCTATGGTGGTATGTGGAAATTATTTTGCAGAGCCGGACACTATCCTTGTGTTCAACATCTTCTATGAAGTATTCGGAGGAGTAACCAGCCTTGCAATGCCGAAGACAATTTGCGCGTCGGACTCATCGTCATTGAAGCCTGGTTCAGGGGCTACTGAGGGAGTCCTGGATTAGGGGGTGTCCGGATGGCTGGACTATGACCTTTGGTCGGACTCCCAGACTATGAAGATACAAGATTGAAGACTTCATCCCGTGTCCGGATGGGACTTTCCTTGGCGTGGAAGGCAAGCTTGGCGATATGGATATGTAGATCTCCTCCCATTGTAACCGGCTCTGTGTAACCCTAGCCCTCTCCGGTGTCTATATAAACCGGAGGGTTTTAGTCCGTAGGACGAACAACAATCATACCATAGGGTAGCTTCTAGGGTTTAGCCTCTCTGATCTCGTGGTAGATCTACTCTTGTACTACCCATATCATCAATATCAATCAAGCAGAAGTAGGGTTTTACCTCCATCGAGAGGGCCCTAACCTGGGTAAAAACATCATGTCCCTTGTCTCCTGTTACCATCCGCCTAGACGTACAGTTCAGGACCCCCTACCCGAGATCCGCCTGTTTTGACACCGACAGCGGATATAGGCGTGTCCGGAATTGAAGGCATTGAACGCCTCTTCGGAAAAAATACCACTACGGAGTACGGCTCGTCGGCGCCGATGATTCATGGCGCTCTCTACTTCTGAATTTGTGGCGAAAAGCATATATGTATCCTCCGCAGGAGGACAGTTCGGCATTGTCCCCACGTCAGCCTCAGCCCGTGGACCCGGTCTGGGAATCCGGCTGCTAGAGGCATGGTCGGTAGGGTCCCCGGACATAGTCCGGTGTTTCCTGTCGGGACATAATTCAAATTGTCACACCTCGACAAAAATTCCAAATGAACCACGGGGCAAGTTTTATGCATACCTCTGCGTCTGCGTATCGCTCCTAATCGCCTTCCTTTTAAGCCTACCTTGTCTAGGCGCCTCTCGCTGAGAGGCCCCCATGGGATCCGCATGACGTCCCGACCGTCGTCTCTGTAAAACATGCGGCATGTGGTCATAAGGTACGGAAAAATGAAGGAATCCTTTCGAAAGGTTGGAACCCCGACATTACTTACATGCGACACAGGAAGCAGTCCGGGATAATCCGCGATGATGGCCACTAAAGAGCCGCCACTGCTTGCCTGATAGAAGGTCCCGTCGATGAATTGCACGGATATGTCCGGACCTTCTTCGAGTCCGGGGTCGAGAGCCCGGCCGGGATCCTCTGGCTGTGGAGAATTGCTGTTGAACTCTTTTACGGCCTTTCTCACTTCCTATTTTTGAAACAGCAAGGCAAATAATTTTGGTCAAGAAAGTAAGAACGAATAGGGTCAAGTAACAAATAACAACTTACCCAGCTTTGCGGGTTGTACATGGAAAATCCATCCCGCGGTTTAATGCGGAGGAACTCCTCTTCTTCTCCCTTGTACAATTCGGATAGTATCCTCGCCAAAGATGTGGCGGAGTCCGGACCTTTGCGAGCGCAGCGGGAGGCATCGTCTTCTCCATTGAAGTGACACATGGGTTTTCCCCTATATTGAAGTGGCTGCACTCCCCTTATAGTGCATATTGACATAACTTCAATTATTGTCAATCCTGATTTGGCCAGGGTTTGTATCCGGCCCATCAGATAGAAGACTTCCTTGTTTTCTTCCTCCTGGGGGCTCTGAGGGCACCAGCTTTGGAGTTTCTTCAGCGGAGTATTGGTGAACTCAGGAAGGCCCGTCCGGACTGGGTCTGGAAGGGGAACATCATCAACATAAAACCACTCCGAGGGCCAGTCTTCGGATGCCTTCTTCGGAGTACCGGACAGGTATCCGGTCTAGGCGATATGCCATATTTCGGCTCCGCCCACTTGATATATAGATCCTTCCTCGTTGCGGGGGACGAGGCAAAATAACCTCTTCCATAGCTCGAAATGAGCTTTGAAGCCCAGGAACAGCTCGCAGAGGGCAACGTAGCCCGCAATATGTAGTATGGAGGCGGGGGTAAGATTATGCAACTGGAGACCGTAAAACTCCAGGAGCCTGCAGAGGAATGGGTGGAATGGAAACTCGACGCCTCTTAGCAAATATAGGACAAGGCATACCCGCTCCCCCAGAGAAGGGTTGGGGAATCTCTCCGCTTGCTCCCCGCCATTATAGGTGGCTAGTCCGGATCGGATGGGGACCATGTATGCGGGCGGAAGGAACCCTTTGGTCTCCAGCTCTATTAGGCGGCTGTGAGGGATGGAACACTTTTCCCAATCCATTGGCTTCGAGCTGGGGGACCGGCGAGCGGGGCTACGGCGACCGGTCATGATGGGATGGCCTCTTTTGAGCGCGCTCTGCGGAATGCTTGCTTGGGGGAAGAAGGGATGATTTGGATCTGAAGATCCCCGTCTCCTCAAATAGACGGTTCACCTACGGGATTAGGGTGACAAATGCAAAAATGCCCCGGCCCCTCGTCTTCGATCGACACGTGGAGGTGGCCATTATTGAAGCACAAAGCCGAGGACTACAGCTTTACTGGGAGGCCGGACACTATTCGCTACTACGGATGCACCGGATTTGGAGAAGAACCCGCCTTGCAATGCCTAAGACAATCTGCGCGCCGGACTCATCGTCATTGAAGCCTGGTTCGGGGGCTACTGAGGGCGTCTTGGATAAGGGGGTATCCGGACAGCCGGACTGTATACTTTGGCCGGACTGTTGGACTATGAAGATACAAGATTGAAGACTTCGTCCCGTGTCTGGATGGGACTCTCCTTGGCGTGGAAGGCAATCTTGGTGATCCGGATATAGATCTCCTCCTCTGTGAACCGACTCTGTGTAACCCTAGCCCCCTCCGGTGTCTATATAAACAAGAGGGTTTAGTTCGTAGGACAATAACAATCATACCATAGGCTCGCTTCTGGGGTTTAGCCTCTCTGATCTCGTGGTAGATCAACTCTTGGAATACTCATATCATCAAGATCAATCAAGTAGGAAGTAGGGTATTACCTCCATCGAGAGGGCCCGAACCTGGGTAAACATCGTGTTCCCAGCCTCCTGTTACCATTAGCCTTAGACGCACAGTTCGGGACCCCCTACCCGAGATCCGCCGGTTTTAACACCAACAGTCGTTGCAGCAAGCTCTACATCGATGACGAGGGCTGGGGTCCCAAGGCCGGCTCAATCGAGGACGGGTACCGGGTCCCCTTTGGCAGAATCCATGTCTTCATTGGCAAGATTGGTGAATCGGAAGCTGAGCCATACATCTACACCGACATTGTTGAACCGGCTCAGCGCGCGCGACCCGCCAAGGTTCAAGCCGCCCCGAAGCATGTCTTTGTTGGTTTCGTTCATGGAGCGGAGTTGGAAGGAGGATTTGAATCTGGTGGTGAGACGGTTGTCTACTTAGGCGATGAGTCCTCAGCTGGTGAGACCAACTCATGGTGACAGTATTCCGGACCCCTATGAGCCGCCACACCAGGTTGCGATCTTCATGGCCGGTAAACAGCCATGGCAGGATTCTTTGACTGCAGCAGCAATGATCTCTGGGTCAGCAATTGCGATGGCTGCCGGGGTAGGTGGCCCTGTGCGCCTGCCGGCTCAAGTTTTGTCCGATTTGTTGGATGCCTTGGCAACGTCGTTGGCGGCAGAGGCTAACCCGGCGAATCAAACTCAGCATAACGTGGATGTTGCAAAATTACGAGATGAGATAACCCAAGCCAAGGAGGATCTGAACACGGAGAACAACCAGATGGCAACAGAGCGGGCCTCCTTGTAGAGGGAGGCAGAACGGCTTCAGGCAGAGAGCTTCCGCTTAAGCCTGGACCGGGACACATCAAATGTTGTTTTTAACAGAAGGCATGTGAGCAGGCTGCCCCCGACTTACGATGCGAGGAACCTTTTCAACAGGCCTGGGGTAGGAACCAGTAACCCGCCTGGTGTGGATCGGGCTGTTGAGGCGCCGGCGGTTGGAGAACCAGTTCAGCCATGTGCTACAGACCCCCTACGATTGAACTTGACCCCTCCTCAGCATGTTCCAACGCCCCCGGGTCATTTTTCTAACCCCATGGATAACATGATAGTTGCGTCTGCTCGGCTGGCAGCTCTCCCAGCTCAGGATGAGTCGCTAGGAGCAATGGAAATATGGCGAGCCGGAGAACTTCTTCACACGGTTGTGGCCCAACAGGCAGCTTATTCATATAGTCGTGATCGTATCCACTCAACACCACTTCCAAGAAGGAGTTATAGCAGGCATATTGATGAACCGGCTGTGTCAAGCAGTGAACGACACCGCAATCAGCCTCGTAGGCCGGACCCGCCACGTGCTAGTAATGATGCTCGGGCTTTGGTGGACTACGGTAGAGCGCAACGTGAGGCAGAGCTGGCGGCTCAGTTGGCGGCTCAACAACAATCTACGGTTTATCCATCGACGTCTTTGGAGGCAGGTGTAACCTCTAGAACCTTAGGCGTGTCGTGTTTAGTGCCGACTCTACGCAACGAGCGCTTGCCTAAGGATTTCAAGGGTCCCCGTAAGGTGCCTAACTACATGGCGGATCATCCCCCAAAGGGTTGGATTGAGACTTATGAGATGGCTATGGAGATGTTGGATGTCAGTGATGCTGCATGTGCTAAGTATTTCACAATGATCTTGGATGGGCCGGCTCATACTTGGTTGAAAAGCCTTCTCGCTAAGTCCATTGGATCATGGGCAGAGTTGAAAAGGTGTTTTATTCAAAAATTTAAAGACACATGCAAGCAGCCTATGTCGATTCTGGATTTGGATTCTTGTGTCCAAGGTGAGGGCGAGTCAATAACCAGTTGGGTGTGCTGGATTTTAGCTGTTATACACTCATCAGATAGTATCAACGCTGGTTCAGTAGTCCTGATGTTAGAGAAAATTGTCGCTTCCTTCCCCTTAAGCAGATATCGGGGTGGTTTAAGCATAATTGTAATGATATGGGGGAGCTCATGGTGGCTCTCATGAAGTATGTCGAATCTGATAGCACTAAAGATCCTGAGTCTGATGGTGACAAGACTGGGAAGGGGAAGAAGGGTGGCAATGCAAAGGGACAGCATAACACGGCGGGTCAAGGTGGTAATGGTAAACATAAGGCGGACGGAGGTTTAGATTTTGTGGCTAACACCAGCACACAAAATAATAACCAATGTCGTGAGGGGACTCAAGCGCCCTGGTTTGGAGGGCCAAAGTTCAACCTTGGAGCTATGATGAATTAGCCTTGTCCAAAGCATGGGACCTAGGATAAGTCGGCTAGTCATCTATGGAAGGATTGCTTCATCATTAGGGAGTACAGAAATTATAATTTTTTTCAGAACAATCATGGCCCGCATGGCGGTTCAGGTTCCGGTTCTCATGGTGGTTAGTATCATGTGTTCACCACGAGCCTGTGCAAGCGAGATCAGAAAATCCACAAGCGGGCGGTGAACTCTGTTGAGCCGGCGGTGCCTCTTTATTTAAGGTGGTCTGAGTAACCTATTGTATGGAGCCGTGAGGATCACCCGCCACAGATTGACAATCTAGGTCAGTTGGCATTGGTGGTTGCTCCACAGGTAGGAGGATATAAGCTTGCGAAGGTGCTCATGGATGGGGGCAGCGGTATCAATATCCTTTACTATGATACTTTTTGTCGTATGAATTTGACTGACAAAGATCTTAAGGCGTCTTCTACTGTTTTCCATGGGGTGGTGCCTAGTATGTTGGCGTATCCAGTGGGTAAGATAACATTGGACGTAGCTTTTGGAGATGACAATGATTCAAGAGCTGAGAATTTGACCTTTGAGGTGGTAAAGATCAAAAGCCCGTACCATGCTTTGTCCGGGCGACCGGCTTATGCCAAGTTTATGGCGCGGCTGTGTTACATTTACTTATAGCTTAAGATGCCAGGTTATAAAGGGCACCATCACGGAGCATGGTAATAGAAAGATTGCACTGGATTGTGAAGAAGGCGATGTTGCATGCTGAGTCGGCTTGTGCCACTGAGGAGTTGAAGTTTTATAAAGACAATGTTAACCCAGCAGATATGACGCCTTTGAAGAAGCCAACCACAGAGAATGAGCCCCTAATGAAGTTTAAGTCGGCAAATGATACTAAGATGGTTGATTTTGTTCCTGGCGATTCAGCAAAGCAGTTCAGCATCAATGCTAATATGGATCCAAAATAGGAAAGCGCACTGATCGAGTTCATCCGTGAGAACTGGGACATCCTTGCATGGAAGCCTTCTGACATGCCAGGTGTACCGAGGGAACTTGCTGAGCACACTCTTAATGTAGATCCCAAGTTTAAGCCGGTCAAGCAGTTTCTTCGTTGCTTTAATGAGGAGAGGCGCAAGGCAATTGGTGAAGAGGTGGCCTGGCTCCTGGCGGCAGGGTTCATCATTAAAGGTTTTCATCCTGAGTGGTTGGCTAACCCGGCGCTAGTACTTAAGGAAAATGGCACTTGGTGTATGTGTGTGGATTATACAGACCTTAACAAGGCATGTCCGGCTGATCCTTTTGCTCTCCCACTTATTGATCAGATTACTGATGCTACAGCGGGTCGTGAGCGTTTGAGTTGTTTAGATGCTTACTCTGGTTATCATCAGATCAAAATGGCAGCTAAGGACCAGGAGAAGACAACTTTCATCACTCCCTTTGGAGCCTTCTGCTATGTGTCTATGCCTTTTGGGCTCAAGAGTGCCCAGGCGACTTACCAATTGAGTGGTTGGCTAACCCGGTGCTAGTACTTAACAAAAATGGCACTTGGTGTATGTGTGTGGATTATACATACCTTAACAAAGCCTATCCGGCTGATCCTTTTGCTCTCCCATGTATTGATCAGATTATTGATGCTATGGCGAGTTGTGAGCGTTTGAGATTTTTAGGTGCTTACTCTAGTTATCATCAGATCAAAATGGCAGTTAAGAACAAAGAGAAGACAACTTTCATCACTCCCTTTGGAGCCTTCTGCTATGTGTCTATGCCTTTTGGGCTCAAGAGTGCCCAGGCGACTTACCAACGGTGTGTTCAGAATTGCCTCCATGGCCAGATTGGGTGCAATGTTCATGCTTATGTGGATGATATTGTTGTAAAATCCAGGAAGAAGGAGACCTTGATTGAGGATCTGAAAGAGACCCTTGACAATCTTCGGGTCTATAAAATGATGCTTAAGCTGGCCAAGTGTGTCTTTGGTGTACCAGCGGGCAATTTATTGGGTTTCCTGGTTTCTAAGATAGGCATTGAAGTTAACCCGGAGAAGATCAAGGCTATCACTTCTTTGGCTAAGCCGGAGTGTATCAATGACATCTAGCGTCTGGCGGGTCGTATCGCGGCTTTGAGCCGGTTTATATGCCACCTGGGAGAGAAGGCTATCCCTTTGTACAAATTGATGAAGAAGAGAGATGATTTTGTCTAGAGTGATGCTGCTAATGAGGCATTTGAGGCGCTTAAGAGACAGCTGGCTGAGTCGCCGGTTCTTGCAGCTCCAATTGAAAATGAGCCCTTGTTTTTATATGTGGATGCAAACAACAGAGCTGTTAGTGTGGCAGTTGTGGTTGAAAGGAAGGAATCAGGCAAGGAGTATCCAGTTCAACGGCTTGTTTATTATGTCAGTGAGGTGCTCATTGAGTCTAAGCAGAGATACCCACATTGGGAGAAACTGGTTTACGGCATGTTCATGGCCATTCGCAAGTTGAAGCAATATTTCCATGGTCATCCCATCACTGTGGTTAGTTCTGCTCCATTGGGAGATATTATTCAAAACAGAGACGCCACAGGTCGGGTAGCTAAGTGGGCTATTGAGCTTGGACCCCATGGCTTGAAGTATGTGCCTCGGACGGCTATGAAATCTCAATCACTTGTGGACTTTATCAATGATTGGACAGAGCTGCAGATGCCTGAGGATAAGCCAGACAATACATATTGGACTATTCGTTTTGGTAGATCCAGGAAATTGGAAGACTCGGGGGCTGGAGTTATATTGACTTCCCCACGAGGTGATAAATTTTGTTACGTTTTAAGGTTGATGTTCCCTTGTACTAACAATGCAGCTGAGTATGAAGCCTTGCTCCATGGTATTCGGATGGTTAAAGAGATTAATCTAAGCTGGGTAAGGTGCTTTGGCGACTCAGATTTGGTGGCTCAGCAAGTGTCAGGAAATTTGGATTCAAAGGATCCACTCATGGCAGCTTGTCACCGACAGGTTGATGCTATTGCTGGTCATTTTAAAGGATATCAAGTGGAGCATGTTGATCGAAGGAAAAATGAAGCTGCTGATGTGTTAAGCCGGCTGGGGTCTCAGCATAAGCCGGTGCCCCCTAATGTTTTTCTTGATGTTTTGCATAACCCGTTAGTAAAGTTGCCTACAAAGGAGGACTTGGCAGTTCCTGACCCGGACGCACAGTTGGTGGCGGCTCTCCATGTTATCCCTAATTGGACTGTTCCATATTTGGCTTATATGACCCGGGGTGAGTTACCTGAGGATGAGACCTTGGCCTGGCAAATAACTTGGCGGTCTAAGTCAATGACTATTGTCAATGGTGAGCTCACATATGCAATGTTACAGGGGTGTTTCAATGATGCATTTCTCCTGAGGAGGGCCGTGAAATTTTAAGGGAGATTCATGAAGGAGATTGTGGTCATCATGCTAGCTCTAAGTCTCACATTGCTAAGGCTTTTCATCATGGGTTCTATTGGCTGACGGCTCATGCTGACGCAGAAGATCTGGTTAGTAAGTTTGATGGTTGTCAAAAAATTTTAAGATGAGCTCATGTGCTGGCTCAAGAATTGAGGATGGTTCCAATTACTTGGCCATTTGTAGTTTGGGGGCTGGATATGGTTGGGCCTTTCGAAAGGTCTAAGGATAAAAAGACTCATCTCTTGGTAGAAGTTGAAAAATTTACAAAGTGGGTTGAGGCTGAGCCGGTCAGCAAATGTGATGCAGCCACGGGGGTTCAATTTGTCAAAAAGGTGATATTTCATTTTGGATATCCACATAGTGTCATTACTAATAATGGTACTAATCTGTCTAAGGGGGCAATGAAAGAATTCTGTCAACAAGAGCATATCCGTCTTGATGTGTCATCAGTGGCTCACCCCCAGTCTAATGGCCAAGCTGAACGAGCTAATCAAGAAATCTTGAGAGGTATCAAGCCCCGACTTATGGTGCCTTTGCAGAGAACACCGGGTTGTTGGGTCGAGGAGTTTCCCTTAGTGGTTTTGAGTATCAATACCACCCCCAATAGATCTATGGGTTACACTCCTTTCTTCATGGTTTACGGAGCTGAGGCGGTAATCCCTAGTGACATACATCATGACTCGCCTTGTGTGGCGGCTTATGTTGAAGCTGATAATGAGAAAGCACGTCAGGATGCTATTGACCTGTTGGATGAAGAGTGTGACCTTGCGGCAGCTTGTTCGGTGATTTACCAGCAAGATCTGCATCATTATCATAGCCGTCGGGTTAGGACCAGGACCTTTCAAGAAGGATATTTGGTGCTCCGGCTCATACATGATCAAACTGACATGAACAAGTTATCCCCACCTTGGGAAGGGCCTTTTATGGTAAGAAAAAATCTGAACAACGGGTCATACTACCTTATCGATGTTCGAGACAACAAGGACTCACGCACATCGGAGGAGGATCGGAGACCCACCGGCCATGGAATATTGCTCATCTTCGGCTTTATTACACCTGAGACACTGGCTCTTGTGATGTAGATACTTTTATCAATGTATATATTATGATTAGTGTAATAAACCTGGCATCCCTGATCATTCAGGGCCTCTGTCATTTCATTTCTAAGAATCTGAGTCTTTATTTACTTCATAAGGTCACCTGGGGGCTGCTCACTAAGCATAGCTATGACCCTTTTGATCCGGCTTGTGTGCCTTGATTGCAAAAACTTCAGGGCTTCCTGCTCATTGAGCATAGCTGTGACTACCCTACTGATCTGGCTTGTACGCCTGGACCACAATATTACTTATGGGCTTTTTTTAAATGAACAAAAGCTTTGTTGTCCTGCGAAATAGGCTTCGATGCCAGGTGTATTCACTAAAAATCCAGGTTATCCTACCTTTGTAAGTTTGCCACTCCGACCAGGTAATCCTGGAATGACTCGTCGTACTCTTGACAGTTAATCTTTTAAAAGACCCTGAACTTGTTAAAGTTAAAACGGTGATTTGGTCATGTGAGGCCTGGCTTATGGGTTTGAATTAAGGAGTAACTCAGTGGCCGTGCATCCCTTGAATAGCACTTGCTGTTGAGGCTTGGCAGCCTTTGAATGCCTTGATTTTTTTTGTTTTCTTTTACTTTTGAATCTTTTTTATGATTTATGTTTGTACCATATTTATATATGGTTGAAAATTGATTCAGGCCAGGATGCCTTGATCTTTATTTGATAAAATCTGGTGTTTTGATAACCTGGTCTGGCTTTGGACGTTAAGTGGCCAGTATATGATGTTTATATCTATGGAGTCATGTACTCTCAAATTTTGGGGGGTGTTACCCATTTTTGTGTGAGGTGTTGTAAGTCGGCGACATGGACAAGTCACAGAGTGTTGCACTCTGTATTGGGACTGTTGCCCTTATTGCACTTGGCCTTGTAAGCCGGCAATACTCATAAGTATCACAGGTATGATATTTATTTTGTTATAATTATATGAGGTTTTGATAAACCGCCCCTAGTTAACCAGTGGTTTGTTATATGGGGCTTTTTGACCCGCCTTGGGGTAAACCGCCAGGGTACTTGTGCTCTGTTTGTATGCAGGGTTTATGACAATATGCTTAGGCAAACTTGATAATGACTATGAGCTTGGACATTAGATCATCAAAGAAGATCAATATAGCTCATCAAAGCATTTTGCAAGTAAAGATGCGCGATGGCATGGCAGATAAGTTGTTTGAAATAATAGCCGGGATAAAATCATCTTATTGGAAGTCTCAAGCACAATACAAGTATTTTACGTGGCACTTGGGGGCTAATGCACCTTGCTCTTTTTCAAGACAAGTTTATGATGACCTGGTTGCTATTTGATGATTATAGCTTGTTCGTGGGGGCGATATGCTTCAAGTTTCTGGACACATGTCGTAATGAGACCCGTCTTATCTTGAAAGATTAAGTCGGCCCTTGAGGGCTATAGATGTGAAATTAAATCACTACTATTTAAAAGTTTCAGCTCATCTTGACAGACTAAGCCGTCCCTTGGGGGCTACACATGCGAAGTTGAAGTACTATGATTGGAAGTCCCGATTATCTTGAAAGTTAAACCGGCCCTTGGGGACTACTGGAATTGATCTGAAAGGGCTAGTTATCGACTAGAGGGGGGGTGAATAGGCGATTTTTATGAAATTCTTCAAAACATGGGAGTTTCAAAGACAAATAGTAGGAACAATGCTATTCGTATGCAGCGGAAGGTAGACAACACTAGACAAGCCATAGTCAAGTATTCAATGAATTGAAAGCACGAAGACTATTAGCAGCTAGGTAGTAAAGATCAGGGTGGAAGATAGTATGAAGCCAATCAAGACAAGTAGTCAAACAGTGAAGTCAAATAGATTGTGCAAGCAGGCAATGACTTCACGAAGACAAACTATAGGTAAAGAGAAGTGAGAGATCGAACCAGTAGCTTCAGGAAGACAGTGGTTTGTTTGACCAGTTCCAGTTGCTGTGACAACTGTACGTCTGGTTAGGGAGGTTGAGATTTAACTCAGAAGACTGCGTCTTCACCTTATTCCCCTTGAGCTAAGGACTCTCAGTCCCCGCCGAATAACTCTGGTAAGTCTTCAAGGTAGACTCCCAAACCTTCACATACTTCGTTCACCGGCAATGCACAATAACTGTTGGATGCTCAGAACATGACGCCTAACCGGCTGGAGGATTCACAATCCTCAAGTGAAATAAATCTTCAGATCACGTGGACAGAAAGACTTAAGTGATGCCAAACACTCTTTGGGCTCCGGGTGGTTTGGGCTTTGTCCTCGCAAGGATTCTCTCTCAAAAGGCTTCGGAGGTGGGTTGCTCTCAAACAACAAAAGCCGTATCTAACTCTGAGCAGCCACCAATTTATGGTGTAGGGGGTGGGCTATTTATAGCCACAGGCAACCAGACCTAATTTGTCCGAAATGACCCTGGGTCACTAAGGAACTGACACGTGTCGCAACGGTCAGATTTCAAACACACGCGGCAGCTTGACTTGGGCTACAAGTAAAGCTAACTTATCCGACTCTGGATAAGATTTGCTCTCATTGTGTTCGCTCGAAAACATAGGATTTGGTTGAGCATCACTTTAGTCACTCTGACTTTGTTCACTTGGACCCCACTTAACAGTGCGGTGGTTCCTATGACTCAACAAAGAAGAAGAGAAACAACAAAACAACTAAGTCTTCACGCTCCATAGTCTTCGGACATTGTCTTCTCATGTCATAGTCTTCAACGTGATTAGCTTCACAGACCACCATTGTCTTCAATGTCTTCACACATTTTTAGGGGTCATCTCCGATAGGTAAACCGAATCAATGAGGGACTACTACCTGTGTTATCCTGCAATTCTCACAAACACATTAGTCCCTAACCAGGTTAGTCGTCAATACTCCAAAACCAACTAGGGGTGGCACTAGATGCACTTAGAATCTCCCCCTTTTTGGTGATTGATGACAAACTGGTTGAAGTTTTCAATGGGGATAAAACTATGTGAAATTGTAAAGGATTAAGGCATTGTCTTCATAAGTGGAAAAAGGCTCCCCCTGAAGATGTGCATATAAATGTTTTGCGTTGGAATGCAAATGCACATGGCAGGTTGTACTTGTGGAGATCCTCCTCACCATATGAAGACAATACATCATGCATGAAAAGATATACAGGAATAATGACATGCATAATGAAAGATGGATGTCTGCGAAATGTCTTCATGCGGGATTTATCATCGCACATGCGGAATTTATCGTCGCATCACAGAATAGCAGTAAAAAGTGGCAGACAACCATCTAGTTTAAGTGTTACAACTCAAAGAACCAAATGTATCAAAAACGAGAGTTGTAACCACTAGGCATAAGTATAGCAACCACCCATATGGAGCCGCTTGAAGACTATCAACCTATGCTTCTCCCCCTTTTGTCAGTAAGGACCAAAAATGTCTGAAGACATAGTCGCTACTTGTTCCCATGAGGAGTAGGTGAAGCAGCAGGGTCGTCATTGGGGTTTGGTGGTGCAGAAGAACTTGGTGTAGTGTCGAGACGCGCGGAGTTTGGAGGTGGTGAAGTAGCATCATCGGCGTCATCAAGAACTCTGGCATGAACAGTGGCTGAGGACGAAGAGTACTCTGAGTATTCAAGAGATGGGGTTCGACGTAGAACATCATTCCTTGTAGGAGTGGAGTCAAACTTGAATCTTTCGGTGAAGCCATCATCTTGGAGATCAGCTTCAACACTTAGCAATGTCAAACTCTTCCAAGTCCTCCGACAGGTTTCATGAGCGACAAAGGCGTTCTTGGTGGCAAGATTGCGAATGCGATTGACATCCACCAAGAGGCTTTGCATTTGTCGTTTCAGGCAGAAATGATGCTTGTCTTGTTTCTGATGCAGGGCCACAAGAAGCTCTTGGTCATTGAGCACACGGGATCGCTTGCTGGGCCTTGGAGCAATGGTGATTTCTGTGGCTTCAGTACGTGCATGGCGAGTGTTGTTGGCCAATGGATAGACACGAGAAGTAGCCTGAACACCTTCAACATCTTGAGAGAAACTCTGAAGATTGAAATTGTGAAGATATATTGCCTCCTTGGCAGGCTCTTGATAAATGGCTTCGACTGACATATCAACCTCTGGCAGGATTATAAGATGATTGCATGCAGAGGGCTGATAGTTGATAGCAGAGTGAAGCTTGATCAGACGCATAACCCAAGGAGCATACAATTTCATACCAAAGATGTCAGAGGCAGAAGCAGCAAACTGTCTAATGAAGAAGTCATGAGCATTGAAGCTTTTGCCATTTAGAATGTAGAAGACCAATGTCTTCATTGCACCTTCAAGCATTGCGGAGGAGGAATGCCCTGTGATGGCCCCTAGAGTTTTCCTTATGATATGATAGATGGTGCGGGGCAGATACTCTAGGTCTTCAACAAAGAATTCCTTTGGATATTCAGCGTCATGTGGCAGTGGCTTCATCATGCTCGGCATTTGGCTCATGTTGGGCTCTGGCTTCTGAAAGATGCTTTCCACAAGATCGCGGTGAAGCTGACAACCAGGTTCATAGAGTTCACCTAGAGTGGAAAGGCCGGTAAGCTCAATGAGGTCAAAGGCTTTGGCTTCATGATGGACATTTCCTGTCATCCACTCAAGGACCCATGTCTTCAAATCCCTGTTGTAGCCTCGAATGTGGAGAGTGGCATAAAACTGGAGTAGAAGCTCTTCCTTCTAGTGCTCCTTATCAGTGACAAACTACAGCAGGCCTGCATCTCAAAAGCAGTCAAGTGCTTCTTCTAGGCATGGCAGGCCAGTAATAGCTTCGGAATCCAGACGCATATGAGGAAATATGCGCCCTTGGTTGTACAGAACACAAGAGTAATAGCTGCATTGCTGATAACTCCAGAACCTATCAGATGATATTCTGGGCTTGGAGTATGGGTTCTTGGCATTGTCAAACAAGGTGTTGTGTGCAATGAAGCCATTTACATTGAACGATCCTGGTGTGTATGGAGTACCTGGAAACCTTGGCAACCTGGGCTTTGGCTTCTGAACCTGAGGCCTATGCTCCACATGATAATCAAACTGGGGACCGGGAGCAGGCGGAGGAATCAGAATGGGCCATCTAACAGGAACAAGTTCGCCTTGATAGAATGCATGCTCAATGGTGTGTGGCCTTGGTGGTTGTACAGGAGCAGAGGCATTAGCAGAGGCGTCTGGCTGCACATTGGTTGCAGGTGTAGCATTGGCTTCATTCACAGTGTTAACTTGAGGCGCCACATTGGCTTCAGTCATGACAACGTCATTGGCTTCAGTGGCGTTGTTGGTGCCCGCCTCAGTATTCTCAACCTCCACTTGAGTAGCTGGAGGGTCGGGCATGGACACAGTCTCCTCGAGAACATTTTCTGCTTGATTGGTGGGGTGTGTGGCAACACGTTCTTCTTGTCTTTCATCGGCTGATGCAGTCGGAATCTCTTCAGAAGCATTAGCTTCGGACACAGGAACAGTCATAGAAGGATTGTCTTCAGGGAACACTTGATGTGCCACTAAGCTGGACTGGTGGGAATTCTCTTCTGTGATGGTTGTCATGGAGACTGATGGCCTCTGGCCTTTGCGAAGCCGTTGAAACACGGGCAACGCTTTCGGTGATGGTGTGGTCTACATGTAATTGTTGTCATTGACAATTGGACTAGTACCTTGTGTTGGTGAAGGACGGGGTGTACTTGGTGAGTCTTGAACTGCGGTAGCTGGTTGGGGGCGATCAGCCCATGAGGCATCCTGTGTGATTGGCGTCAAGGGACAACCAATACTGATGGGTTCGCTGTTCATGTGAACAGGCGATGATACTGTGGGGTGCTGGATCTGAGGAAGGACTTCATCATCTTCTACATTGTCTTGAGGACCAATGTCTTCAGTCGTGATGGGGTCAACGACTGGAACTTCTTGAGCTTCAGGAGCCTTTGTGGAAGCAGGCTCATGAACAATCAACTGATGCTCTTGATTTTTGGATGGAGGGGAGCAAAAGCAATGGTTTCGACAACAAGGGGCTCTTTGGGAGCAGCCCGATCTCTCTTTTTGGTCTTCCTCTTCTTGAGGGGTGGTGCATCATTGGTGGTGTTCTTGGTTTTACGCTTTTTGGCTTCGGCTTCAGCTGCCTTGTTTTCTTCTATTGTGAAGCTGCTACGGGGACCTTAGGCTTTGTGCCAGTCATGCTGGCAGGGAAGACAATGCGAGGTTCTTCCCTCCGTGGAGCTTCAGTTGGGGCCACAGCAGACTTCTTCTTGGCAGCCATCTTAGGGTCAATGCCTGGATGCCCAAGAGCCTTGCGCTTTTCAGCTTCATTGTATGCTTGAACACACTTGGCAGCAAGATTCTTCATGCGTTCTCTTAAGCCTTTGGCTTCTTCACGCTTCTTGCGAAACGCTTCCTTGAGGTCATTCACCACTAGTTTAAATTTCTCAACATCAGCCACACTAAGCTTGGCCACATGCTTCTTGAACTGCTCTTTCTCAAAGTCAATCTTGTTCTTTAATTCAACAATTTGCTGAGCCAGAGCCAGCTCAGCAGCAATTGCGCCTTGGAAAGCGATGCGGATGCCAATGGGGAGCTGAAGATCATCAAAACTGAGATCTTGATTGTCAAACCATTCGTCAATGAAATTGTCCAAAATATTCACATCAAAGAGGGACAGATCATTGAAGATCTCCGCCTCTTGCTTTCTCTTTATCAGCTGCTCAAGAGCATCCTCACCAAAATCGTCATCTGACACAGATCAATAGCTTCAGATTCGTTCCTTAGAACGACAACTGGTGTTAGTGCTTGACTGGATTTCTGAGCAGTTCTCTTCTGAGGCATCTCGCGCCGTTTGGAGACACGAGATTGATCTTCAGAGGTGTTACTTGGAGCAGGAGGGGCAGTTGCCAATGGCTTCACTTGAGAAGCTTTTGGTGCAGCAATTGGTTTGGAATCCTTAGCTTTCTTCTGCTTCTATGGCTTAGGAGGAGGAGCTGGAGCATCATCAGTGTCAGCATCATCATCAGAATGATCCTCTTTTGCACCTTGGACAGCAATGTGTGTGATGAGGCCAGCAAGGTTGTAGAAGGGGCCGATCCTGTTCTCATTGGATTCACATGTGCCATCATCCCGAGGTGAAGGACCAGGGTTGAAGTCAAGTCACAATGCCTTCTTGTTCTTTCCAGCAGAGTCTTTGGCGAACTGATAGTTGCGCTTGAACAGATGGTCTTCACGGCACCACAGCAGAGAAGACGGGTCAGCGTTCTCTGGCTGCGGTCCGCGAACCATGCAAGGATAAAAGCCACACTCAATAGCTTCAGTCTGGGACCTGGGTTGAAGATTCTTGTACAGTATATCTCCCCATGGTCGCTTGATGGCATTCTTTTCTGCATATTCTTCTGTGACAAATCGATACTTGAACCATTCCTAAACCCAGTTGAAAGTGCTAGTTATCGACTAGAGGGGGGTGAATAGGCGATTTTTATCAAAGTCTTCAAAACATGGAAGTTTCGAAGACAAACAATAGAAATGACCTAATTGATATGCAGCGGAAGATAAACTACAACAAGCAAGCCATAGTCAAGTATGCAATAATGTGGAAGTACAAAGACTAATCGTAGCTTGGTAGTAAGGATCAGGATGGAAGATAGTATGAAGCCAATCAACGATAGCAGTCAAGCAATGAAGTCAAACAGGTATGACAAACAGGCAATGACTTGACGAAGACAAACTTAAGGTAAGGGGAGTTAGAGGATAGAACCAGTCACTTGTTGAAGACACAGGATTTGTTGGACCAGTTCCAATTGCTGTGACAATTGTACATCTGGTTAGGGAGGCTGAGATTCAACTCAGAAGACCGCGTCTTCACCTTATTCCCCTTGAGCTAAGGACACACAGTCCTCGCCAAATCACTCTGGTAAGTCTTCAAGGTAGACTTCCAAACCTTCACAGACTTCGTTCACCGGTGATCCACAATGACTCTTGGATGCTCAGAACGCGACGCCTATCCGGCTGGAGGATACACAGTCCTCAAGTGTAATAAGTCTTCAGGTCACACAGACAGAAAGACTTCAGTGATGCCTAACACTCTTTGGCTCTGGGTGTTTGGGCTTTGTCCTCGCAAGGATTTCTCTCTCTCAAAGGCTTCGAGGTGGGTTGCTCTCAAACGACAAAAGCCGTAAACTAACTCTGAGCAGCCACCAATTTATGGTGTAGGGGGTGGGCTATTTATAGCCACAAGGCAACCCGACCTGATATGTCCGAAATGACCCTGGGTCACTAAGGAACTGACACGTGTTCCAACGGTCAGATTTCAAACACACACGGCAACTTTACTTGGGCTACAAGCAAAGCTGACTCATCCAGCTCTGGATAAGATTTGCTCTCATTGTCTTCGCTCGAAGACATAGGATTTGGGTTGAGCATCACTTCAGTCATTCTGACTTTGTTCACTTGGACCCCACTTAACAGTACGGTGGTTCCTATGACTCAACAAAGAAGAAAAGGAAACAACGAAACAACACAGTCTTCGCGCTCCATAGTCTTCACTCATTGTCTTCTCATGTCATAGTCTTCAATGTGAATATCTTCACATACCACCATTGTCGTCAATGTCTTCATACATTTTTAGGGGTCATCTCCGGTAGGTAAACCGAATCAATGAGGGACACTACCTGCGTTATCCTGCAATTCTCACAAACGCATTAGTCCCTCAACCAACTTTGTCGTCAATACTCCAAAACCAACTAGGGGTGGCACTAGATGCACTTACAATCTCCCCCTTTTTGGTGATTGATGACAAACTGGTTGAAGTTTTCAACGGGAATGAAGTATGTGAAATTGTAAAGGATAGGGTATTGTCTTCATAAGTGGCAAGGGCTCCCCTGAAGATGTGCATATAAGTAATTTGCTTTTGGAATGCAAATGCACATGGCAGGTTGTACTTGTGGAGATCCTCTTCAACTTATGAAGATAATTCATCATGCATGAAATGATATAACTAAAGAATGACATGCATAATGGAAAATGGACGTCTGCAGAATGATCTAAGTGCGGAATGATCTAAGTGCGGAAGTTATCATCGCACATGAAAGAGCAAATAAGTAGCAGACGACCAAAAGTGTTACAACTCAACGAACAAAATGTATCAAAAGCAAGAGTTGTAACCACTAGGCAAAATATAAAGCAACCGCCCATTTGAACCCGCTTGAAGACTATCAAACTCATATGCTTCTCCCCCTTTTGTAAGTAATGACCAAAAAATTTTGAAGACATAGAGCATCTACTCATCCTCATGAGGAGTAGGTGAAGCAGCAGGGTTGTCGTTGTTGGTTGGCGGTGCAGACGAACTTGGTGCAGTGTTGATGCGTGCAGAAGTAGGGGTGGTGAAGTAGCATCGTCTTCATCATCGATCACGTTGGCATTCACAGTTGCCGCGGAGGAAGAATAGTCAGAGTCTTCAAGGGATGGAGTTCGACGTAGGACAACATTCCATGGAGGAGTGGAGTCAAACTTGAATCTTTCAGTGAAGCCATTGTCTTGAAGATCTGCTTCAGCACTGAGCAATGTCAAACTCTTCCATGATCGCCGACAGGTTTCATGAGTGACAAATGCATTCTTGGTGGTAAGATTTCGAATGCGATTTACGTCCACCAAGAGGCTTTGCATCTGTCGCTTGAGCGAAAAGTGATGCTTGTCTTGTTTCTGATGCCGTGCCACAAGAAGTTCTCGGTCATTTAGGACCCGAGAGCGCTTCTTTGGACTTTGAGCAATTGTGCTCTCAGTAGCTTCAGTTGGTGCACGATGAGGCAGACGAGTGTTTCCAGCCATCGGATAGACACGAGTTACAGCTTGGACTCCTTCCATAGGCTGAGTGAAGCTTTGGTGGTCAGCATTTTGAAGACAAAGAGGCTTCTTGGCAGGCTCAGGGTATATGGCTTCAACTGACATATCAACCTCTGGTAGAAAGATCACATGATTGCGAGCAGAGGGCTGATAGTTGATAGCAGAGTGTAGCTTGATGAGGCGCATGACCCATGGAGCATAGAATTTCAGACCAAAAAGGTCAGATCCAGATGCAGCCAGTTGCCGGAGGAAGAAATCTTGTGCATTGAAGCTGATGCCATTGAGGATGTAAAAGACCAATGTCTTCATGGCTCCTTCAAGTTTTGCAGCTGATGAGCCCTTTGATAGGCCATAGAGTCTGCCTTATGATGTGATATATTGTGCGCGGCAGATACTCAAGGTCATCAACAAAGAACTCCTTTGGGTATTCAGCGTCATGTGGCAATGGATTCATCATGCTCAACATCTGGCTCGTGTTGGGTTCTGGCTTATGGAAGATGCTCTCCAGTGCATTGTGGTGGTGTTGACAACCAGGTTCGTACAGCTCTCCGGGAGTGGATAACCCTGTAAGCTCAATGATGTCAAGATCTTTGGCTTCATGATGAACATTTCCTGTCATCGACTCGAGAACCCATGTTTTTGTATCCCTGTTGTAGCCGCGAATGTGGAGGGTAGCATAGAATTGAAGCAGAAGTTCCTCATTCCAATATTCTTTATCTGTCACAAAGCTGAGCAGACCTGCATCACGAAAGCAGTCAAGTGCTTCTTCTAAGCATGGCAGTCCTGCAATGGCTTCAGTGTCGAGGCGGATATGAGGGAAAATGCGCCCTTGATCATACAGAATGCAGGAGTAATAGCTTCGCTGCTGATGACTCCAGAAATGATCAGATGATATTCTTGGCCTTGTATAGGGGTTCTTTGCGCTGTCAAAGAAGGTGTTGTGGCTTTTGAAGCCATGTGCATTGAAGGACCCTGTAGATGTGGCAATACCTTGAAACCGTTGCAGTCTTGGCTTTGGTTTCTGGACCTGAGGCCTATGCTCAATGTGATAATCAAACTGAGGACTAGAGACATGAGGCGGAGGGACCAGAACGGGCCATCTGACAGTGATTAGCTGGCCATGGCTGTATGCTTGCTCAATTGTATGGGGCCTTGGTGGCGGAACAGGAGCAGTGGCAATAACAGTGGCTTCAGGCTGCACATCAGAAGCTTCGGGAGCAGTTGGAGCATTGGCTTCTGGCATATTGGTTGGTGCAGGCTCCACACTAGCTTCAGTCATGACAATGTCAAGGGCTTCGTTTGTGTTGGTGGGGGCAGCCTCAAGATTTTCAACCTCCACTTGATGAGCTGGAGGGTCTGGCACTAGCACATTCACTTCAGGAACAACTTCTTCAGTAATGGGGGGAGTAGGGACATGTCCATCTTCAGTAATGCAGCCAGATTGTCTTCAGAAGCTTTGGCTTCAGACTCGGAAATATGCACAGTTGGAGTGGCATCTGGAAACACTTGACGTGCAACATATTGGTGGTGCTCTTCTCCTTCTGGAACACTCGGAAGAGGGGCTTGAGGCCTTGGTCCTTTGTGAAGCCTTTGTAATACAGGAGTCGCCTTTGGAGATGGAGTTGGCTGGGCCTCATCCTCTTCAACTTGCACAGGTGGTGTGACTTGTTGTTGTTGGGGAGTACTGGGGGAGTCTTGTTGTTGTGGGCGATTAGCCCATGATGCATCCTGAGCAATTGGCGTCAGAGGACGACCAATGCTGATGATTTTGCTGTTCATGAGAACAGGCGATGAATACCAAGTTGTGCTCAATTTGAGGAAGAACGTCATCATCTTCAACATTGTCATGGTGACCAATGTCTTCAGCAGCGATGGGATCAACTGCTGGAATGTCTTCAGCTTCATAAGCCTCTGTGGAAGCAGGCTCATGAACAATCATCCGTCATTCTTGGTGTTCAGATGCAGGGCGAACCACTGAGATAGGTTCAACAACTAAGGGCTCTATGGGAGCAGCCCGATTCTTCTTGATCTTGCGCTTCTTCTTGGAGGGAGCAACATCAGAGGCTTCTGAGGTTTTCCTTTTTCTGGCTTCAGCCTCTGCAGCCCTCGTCTTCTTCTATTCTGAAGCGGTTGACATGGCCTTTGGCCTCGAGCCAGTCATGCTGCTTGGGAAGACTATGCGAGGTTCATCCTGCCTCGAAGGTGCAGGTTGGACAGTTGATAGCTTCTTCTTCTTTGCAGCCATCCTGGGGTTGATGCCAGGACGACCAAGAGCCTTGCGCTTCTCAGCCTCATTGTAGGCTAGCACACACTTGTCAGCCAGATTCTTCATGCACTCTCGAGAGCCTCGAGCTTCTTCACACTTCTTGTGAAAGGCTTCTTTGAGCTCGTGCAGCATGATCTTGAAGTTTTTGACATCTTGCACGCTGAGCGTGGCCACATGCTTCTTGAACTGAGCCTTTTCATACTCGATCTTGTGCTTCAGTTTGACGATGCACTGAGCAATAGATAGCTTAGAAGCAATAGTGCCATTGAAGGAGACGCTGAGGCCAATGGGAAGTTGCAAATCATCAAAGCTGAGATTTGGTGTATCAAACCACTCATCAATGAAGTTATGGATGATTGCCATGTCAAAGAGAGGCAAATTATTGAATATCTCTGCTTCTTCCTTGCTCTTGATCAGTTGCTCAAGAGCATCATCTGCAAGATCGTCATTGCTAGACAGATCAATGTGCTCTTCACGTAGAATGGCAGCAGGAGTCAATGTTTGATCAATATTCTTGACGATTTTCTTTTTCTTCTCCGTCTTCTTGGAGATGCGTGATAGATCTTCAGACTGCACACTGTCTTGAGGAGGTGAAGTGGCCAGTGGCTTCACACGTGAAGCTTTCGTAGGTGCAGCTGATTGTGAAGCCTTAGTTTTCTTTGGCTTATGCGGCCTTGGAGGGGGAGCTGGGGCTTCATCAGTATCATCATCATTATCATAATGATCTACTCTGGCACCTTGGACCAATATGTATGTGATGAGGCAATCAAGGTTTGAAAAGGGGCCGATGACATTGGGTTCTGCATCACGTGAGCCATCAGCACGGGGAGCAGAGGGACCAGGGTTGAAGTCTAATCCCAATGACTTCTTGTTTTCCTTGGCCGATGCCTTTGCGTGCTGGAAGTTGCGCTTGAAGAGATTGCCGTCACGACACCAGAGCAGTGATGATGGGTCGGCATTTTCAGGCTGAGGTCCACGGACCATACAAGGATAGAAATCCTGTGTAACAGCTTCAGCTCTGTTCTTGGGTGGAAGGCCTCGATAGAGAATATCACCCCAAGGACTTTTGATAGCATTCTTCTCAGCATATTCCTAGGTCATGAACTTGTACTTGAACCATTGTTCAGCCCAATATCATCGAATCCATTGGATTCGGGTCTTACGCTGATTATAATCCTCTTCAGGATCTGTCTTGTAAATTTCTGTGAGGTCATCAGGAAAATCTTTTGATGTTCCCCCTCGACGCTGTCTGCCACCCTTCCTTACTGATTTCTCTGCAGCCATGAACTTCAAACTGAATGGCTTCAATACGTTCAAAGTCTTCAAGGGCTTTCGCTTGCTGGTCAAACAGGAACTAGCTTCAGGAGAGTTAATGTGTTGCTGTAGGAATTCTGCAAACAAATGCAGACTATGAGAACCAAGGGATTCTCCCACGGACATGTACCTGTGACAGCATTAGAGATGCGAGGGAAGGGGAAGAAGTCATATGCATTCTCATAAGATTTGAAGATAAATTAGTTTGAAGACATTGACCTCATGATGCGAAGACATTCACTTATATGTTGAGAGTTGGTTCCAAATTTGTACGAATCCGTGAATAAGTACAAGTGAGGAATCTAACTAGATATGAAGCTTAAGTGAATATACTAGGTAGTATGAGATGCAGACAGAATAGATCTAACATTGTATAGGTAGAAACCAATTTTGGTAAATAGGATGAATCATTGGGGATCAAAAAGATGGTAAAAATAGAGTTATATTTACCACACGAAGAACTGCTAGATGGGATTAATAGGAGACGAGCAGTTCAATCCATCGTGCCCTAACTTGGCGATGGGGGACACCTACGGCGGCGGCGGAGAGGACGATGTCCATGGCCGGCGTGAGGACAGCATCGGAGAAGTCGCGGCAGCTAAGCGCTTCATCGCCGGCATCGTCGCGAGCTAGCGGTGGTGCTAGGGTTTTGACGAGGTGGAGAGGTGGAAGAAGGTTTTCTTGACCACAGGGGACACGTATTTATAAGAAGGTGTGCGGCATAGTGCAATTACGCAGGTGCCCCTGCCTGTTCACATCTGAGGGACACGTGGCGAGCATGCAACATACTCAGAGTTGTCCCACGTTCCCACGCCCGCCAAGTTTGTCGGATGGTTGTTCCGGCTTCTCCGGATTTCAACAATAATGATGAATCATTTAAAAAGACTTGATGTTTGTCTCTGTGTCTTCTGCTGACAAGGATGCAGAGAAGACATTCGACAGTTTCAATAGAATGCATATGATTTTGACAGATAGATTTTGAGATAGTAAGCATAGAGAGATTAGGGTCCGATCACATTCACTTAGTTCAAAAGATTCAACAAGGAAGACATAGCTATAAGTGAATGCTGTAGAGGACAGAATACTAGTATATATATACGAGAAAGCAATCAAATCAACATAGTGAAGTAAATCATGAAGATAAGTTGAAAGTTGAAGACCAATCAAATGCGAAGATAGTGCAACAATAATGCCATGAGTGAAACACTTCAAACCAAGAAATTTAGTGGTGGCATTACCCACCGTATAGGAAGTATTAGACCCAGACACGATGCACAATTATCGTGGCGCTCCGAAGTCAAATTACACGTGTCACTCCCAATATGCGACCCTATCCAAAAGGAACTCGAAGGTCCCACCAAGGATAGACCCGCATATTGAAACGCTTTTGCAAGGTGGATATCATTACATCAACATTACATAATAGATGGGGATACATACAAGAGGCATACAATGCCACACGAATACAACATCACAATACATAAGAGCATCATCCGACTACGGATGAAACACAAACAGGAACTCAAACGACATCCACCCTGCTAGCCAGGCTGCCGACCTGGAACCTATCCCTTGATCAAAGAAGCAGAAGAAGAACTCAATGCAAGCAAGCATCGCTCTCGCGTCATGGTCATCACACAACCTGTACCTGCAACTGTTGTTGTAGTAATATGCGAGCCGCGAGGACTCAGCAATCCCATTACCATGGGTATCAAGACTAGCAAAGCTTACTGGGAAAGGAAGGGGTAAAGTGGTGAGGCTGCAGCAGCAACTAAGCATATATGGTGGCTAACATACGCAAATAAGAGCGAGAAGAGAACAAGAGGAACGGTCGTGAAGATAGCAATGATCAAGAAGTGATCCTGAACTCCTACTTACGCCAAACATAACCCAGAAACCATGTTCACTTCCCGGACTCCGCCGAAAAGAGACCATCACGGCTACACACACGGTTGATGCGTTTTAATTCGGATCTGGTGTCAAGTTATCTACAACCGGATATTAACAAATTGCCATCTGCCTATAACCGTAGGAACGGCTTTCGAAAGATTATACCCTGCAGGGGTGTCCCAACATAGCCCATGATAAGCTCTCGCGATCAACGAAGGATATACCTTCTCCCAGGAAGACCCGATCAGACTCGGAATCCCGGTTTACAAGACATTTCGACAAGACCAGCAAGACCGCCCGATGCGCCGACAATCCCGATAGGAGCTGCACATATCTCATTCTTAGGGCAACACCGGATAAGCGAAGCGTACAAGAACCGACGTAACCCAAGTTGCCAAGGGATGGCCCTAAACGGTGCTCTGGTTTGGACCAACACTTAGACAAGCATTGGCCCGGGGGGGGCTGTAATAAAGATGACCCTTGGGTTAATTACTCCCAAGGGAAATATAGGTGGTGGTGAGGCAAATGGTAAAACCAAGGTTGGGCCTTGCTAGAGGAGTTTTATTCAAAGCGAACTGTCGAGGGGGTCCCATAAATCACCCGACCGCGTAAGGAACGCAAAATCCGGGAACATAACACCGGTATGACGGAATCTAGGGCGGCAAGAGTGGAACAAAACACCAGGCATAAGGCCGAGCCTTCCACCCTTTACCAAATATATAGATGCATTAATAATATAAGAGATATTGTGATATCCCAACCAAAATCCTGTCCACCATGGAGAAATCTTCAACTTCACCTGCAACTAGCAACGCTATAAGAGGGGCTGAGCAAAGCGGTAACATAGCCAAACAACGGTTTGCATAGGAAAGGTGTCAAAGGTTAGAGGTTCATGGCAATATGGGAGGCTTGATGAGCAAAAGATAGGTAACGCAACATAGCGATAGAACGAAGCAACTAGCATAGCAATGATAGTAGTGAGATCCAGGGTAGCGGTCATCTTGCCTGATATCCCGTAAGGAAGAAGAACGAGTCCATGAAGAAGACGAACGGATGAAGCCAAACCAAGCGTAGAGGAACGAATCCTCACGATCGCAACGAAACAGGAACTATCGAAAAGAAGCACACAACAAGGTAAACACACCACACATGAACAAGGCGTGATGCACAACAAGCATTATGCATGACAAATCTAGATGAGGCTACTCATGGCAAGGAATGATGCGAACAAGAGCAACACATCAAGGCAAGTTTAAATGAGGCCGGGAGCAACATATAACAATTCCGGTAAGTCCTCATATGCATATTTCAAAATTGGTCCAGATCTGAATAAGCCTTATGTACAAGTTGTTAAACAGCAAGTTAAAATTCACAAAGATGATCTACATGAGATTCTAGTCAAGTTACATATAAAGTTCATTTAATTCGGAGCTACGGCCTAGAAGATATGAGCAAAACAAGTTAAACATGACATTGATGCAACATGATAATATGGAACTACATGCAATTCTAAGCAAGTTTCATATAGAGCACACTCAAAACGGAGCAACGGTTCAACACACACATGAAAAAAGTTTAAAGGACAAGTTGTCCAAAACAACAACTAGGCATATTGTAAGCATCAAAACAATATGCTACAGTACCTCAACAAGAAAACAAAAGACATGGGCATGATGTACAGGTAAAGAATTACAAAACATGAACACTAAGCTCTCTCCAGAAATCACTAGAACATGCTCAAACACACATGGCAAGATTGCAATTAATAACAGTTCGGACTTTGCAGAAAATAACATCAGGTTGCAATGTTTAGAGCTATCAAACAACATGTTACGGGACCTTATCATGGCAAACAAAGGCATGGAATGAAACTACTAAAAGCATAGAACAGAAGTTCCTTACTGACCATGAGCTAAAAAGGACCAGAAGATATGATGGCACCCATGTAAACATAGCAAGTTATACTACAGATTCATACATGGCAGGAACAGAATTATGAAGGCATGTTGATGAGCTTGTACCACTCACCACAGAGCAATACATGGCATGGAAAGGCAACCAACAGTAAGAAGACATATTTGTGAAACAAACCAAGGCAAGAACAAGTTCATAGCATGCAAGGATCAACTACAACAACCTTGGCAAAATTGAATAACATGTAAACAATCTGCCAGGAAACATTTTGAAGCAAAAGTAGAGCACGAAAATGACATGCTAGACTACTCCATAATTGCAACCCAGGGCATGAATGGATAGAGCATAACCATATGTTCAAAACATCCTTACTGAAGTATCTCAAAATATGCATGGATCTCTCTGTAGCAACATGTTTACGTGGCATCAAAATAACAGCAGAACAGGGGCTAAAATCAGCAACATCACGATGCCTAGTTTGCATGCTTGTGCTAGTCACCACATTGATCACAAAAATACATGGTAAGCACCTCTGAAAAGAAGACATGGGATAGATCAAAACACATGTATACATCAACCTCATAGGATGCACACATCAATCATGGCAAAAATGACAAATGTGCATGTTCTGTTAACAGACAACAGACAACATTATGAAGCACTCCTGCAACGATGATTCAGGCATCAAGATGACCTCAAATGAACATGATGCAATGGAATGAAATGAAGTACTCATTGAGACGAACAATTTGACATATTACACGCACAAAACGGAGCAGTATGGATGGAGTTATGATGCGATGAACATGGCATGAAAATGTTAAAAACCAGGGACTTAGAGGAATTTCGGGGTCAACCTCAGATTGCATCTAGATCGGGTCCGAGCTCGAGGTTCGCCGGAGATATGGCCGGAGAGGAGGGAGATGGCGGGGACGGGCTGCAGGGATGCCGAAGAGGGTCGGGGACGGGTCGGCCCGGCCGGATCTCGCCGGATCCGGCGCCAGCGGAGGCGAGGGCGAGGCCGGGGTCGGTCGCCGGCGGAGACTAGGCGCGTGGGGCGGCTCCGGCGCCCATGGCGCGAGGCGGCGGCGGGGGGAGGCGCGCCGGGGCGACGGAGGCGGCGGTCACGGGACCCGGGCGGACAGCGGAGGAGGCGCGCGGGGGCGGCGCCGGCGGCGGAGACGAACGGCGGCGGCGGGCGCTCGCGCGAGCGGGCGGCGGAGCACGGGGCGCTCGGGTGGCCGGGCGGGCCTGGGCGGGCCGCACCTGGGCCCGGCGGGTCGCGGCGGCGGGGAGGAGGCCGGAGGCCACGTGGCACGCTCCCGTTGGCCACGGGAAGCGGCGGCGCTGACGTGGAGGCATTTGATTGGCTGGGGTGAGGTGGCAGTGGTCAGTGGACGTGTCCGGCGCAGAGGCGAACATGTCCGGCGGCGGGGAGGAGTTTGGCTAGGGTTTCATCTGCGTAAAAATTTGGGGAGGGGTACACATTTATATGTAGAGGGAGCTAGGAGAGTCCAAATGAGGAGCGGTTTTCGGCCATGCGATCGTGATCGAACGACCGAGAGCATGGAGGGGAGTTAGATGGGTTTTGGGCCACTTTGGAGGGGTGTTGGGCTGCAAAGAGAAAGGGGGGTTTCGGGTTACGCGGTTAACCATTGGAGTATCAAACGACCTCCAAATGGCACGAATCTTGACACGCGGTCTACCGGTGCTATACCAAGGCCGCTTGGCAAACCTCGGGCCATTCCGAGAAAGTTTAACACCCGCACACAACAGGAGACAAAAGGGGAACGCCAGAGGGCATAGGAGCGCCAGATTGCAAAACAGACAACGGGGAAAAGGCTCGGATGCATGAGACGAACACGTATGCGATGCAATGCAATGCACATGATGACACAAAGCAAATGATGACATGGCAAAATACAACACGCAAGCAAATGACATGATAACAACGGCGAATAACTGGCAGACACCTGGCGCATCGAAACCAGGATGTTACAACACGTTAATGTATTCACACTCAGAATGTAAGTCTTCATTGATTGAAGATATACTTTACTTCGTGTGTTGCACTTCTAAGTCATCAACATGCATAAGTGTTAGGATGTGTGCCTGATCACAGGACATTTGAGGATTTTAAGATATTTAGCTCACACCGTAACTTGCAAAACCTTTTCTCATCCAAGGGCTTTGTGAAGATATCTGCCAGTTTCTCTTTAGTGTTGACGTGAATGATGTCAATATCTTTCTTCATGACATGATCTCTGAGAAAGTGATGACGAATTTCAATGTCCTTTGTCTTCGAGTGCTGGACTGGATTGTTGGCAATCTTCATAGCGCTTTCGTTGTCGCAGAAGAGAGGTACTTGTTTCAGATTGATGCCATAGTCCTTGAGAGTTTGCTTCATCAACAGAAGCTGAGCGCAGCAAGATCCAGCAGCAATGTATTCAGATTCAGCAGTTGAGACTGGTACACAGTTTTGCTTCTTTGAAGACCAACAGACAAGTGATCGTCCTAGAAAGTGACATGTGCCTGATGTAGACTTGCGATCAACCTTGTCTCCAGCATAATCAGCATCCGAGAATCCAACCAGATCAAATCTTGAGCCCTTTGGATACCATAATCCGAGTGTTGGGGTGTAAGCCAAATATCTGAGAATTCGCTTCACAGCTAAGTCATGCGATTCCTTTGGTGCTGCTTGGAATCGAGCACACATGCAAACACTAAGCATAATATCTGGCCTAGATGCACATAGGTAAAGTAAGGAACCAATCATGGAGTGATATACCTTTTGATCGAACTCTTTACCATTGTCGTCGGGACCAAGATGGTGTTTGGCTGGCATTGGCGTCATGTAACCTTTACAATCTTGCATTCCAAACTTCTTCAGATAGTCTTTGAGATATTTTTCTTGAGATATGAAGATGACATTCCTTTGCTGACGAATTTGAAGACCAAGGAAGAACTTCAGCTCACCCATCATGGACATCTGATATTGCTCTTGCATCATGTATCCAAACTCATCACTATACTTCTAGTTGGTGCAGCCGAAGATAATGTCATCCACATATATTTGGCACACAAACAGTTCACCATCATATGTCTTCGTGAAGAGTGTGGGATCGAGGGATCCAGGTTTGAAGCCTTTGTTCTTCAGGAAGTCTTTGATCGTATCATACCAGGCGCAAGGAGCTTGTTTGAGGCCATACAGTTCTTTGTTTAACTTGTACACCATATCAGGATGCTTTGGATCTTCAAAGCTAGGTGGTTTAGCAACGTACACTTCTTCTTCAATTTTGCCGTTGAGGAATGCACTCTTCACATCCATTTGATATAGTAAGATGTTATGGTGGTTTGCATAGGCTAGCAGTATGCGAATAGCTTCAAGCCTAGCCACAGGAGCAAATGTTTCATCAAAGTCAATTCCTTCAACTTGAGTGTATCCTTGAGCCACAAGACGTGCTTTGTTTCTGACGACTTGACCATGCTCATCTTGCTTGTTTCGATATATCCATTTTGTGCCAATAATGTTATGCTTGTGAGGGTCAGGGCGGTTGACAAGTTCCCAAACATTGTTTAGCTTGAACTGTTGAAGTTCTTCTTGCATGGCTTGAATCCATTCAGGTTCCATAAAGGCTTCAGCAACTTTCTTGGGTTCTGATATTGACACAAATGAAAAATGGCCACAGAAATTTGCTAACTGTGTTGCTCTTGAGCGAGTAAGTGGACCAGGCGCATTGATGCTATCAATTATCTTCTCAATTTGTACTTCATTAGCAACACGAGGATGAACAGGATGAAGACCTTTCTCTTGCTGATCATTTTCATCATTGGGGAGATTGTCTTCGGTCTGAGCATTGTCTTCAGTGTGGTTTGGTGCAGAAATGATAAGTTCCTCTTCAGGCTGTGCTTCAGAGGGCATGATTTCACCTGTTCCCATCAGCTTGATTGATTCGCTGGATGGAGATTCATCAAGTGTACTTGGCAGGAGCTCTCTTTGTGAACCATTGGTTTCATCAAATCGCACGTCCACAGTTTCAACGATTTTGTAGTGATAGATGTTGAAGACTCGAGTGCGAGTCCTTTCCATAACCGAGCATGAAGCCTTCGTGAGCTTTAGGTGCAAATTTTGACTTGTGATGAGGATCCTTGATCTAGCACCTAGCACCAAATACTCTGAAGTAGCTGACATTTGGTTTCTTGCCAGTAAGGAGCTCATAGGATGTTTTGCTCAGAAGGTTGTGGATGTAAACACAGTTGATGATGTGACATGCTGTATCAATAGCTTCAGGCCAGAACTTTCTTGGTGTCTTGTACTCGTCGAGCATTGTTCGAGCCATCTCAATGAGGGTAGAGTAGTGAGTAGGGCCAAATAAGTCCATGTGTAACAGCTCGAAGGGTTGAGATGTCGTCATGATTGTCTTCGAGGGGTGCTTTGCCCTAGTCATCTTTCCAGCTTCGCAGGCACCACACAAATGATCTTTCTTGAACTTGACACCCTCGATTCCTATGACATGCTTCTTCTTGACGAGTGTGTGTAAGTTCCTCATGCCAGCATGCCCCAGCCTCCGATGCCAGAGCCAGCATTCTGAAGCTTTTGCAAGAAGACATACGGCAAGCTGTGGACCTGCTGCGAAATCTACCATGTATAGATCATCTTTCCGATACCCTTCAAAGACTAGAGACTTGTCAGATTCCATTAGTACAAGGCAACGATATTTTCCGAATAGCACAATCATGTTCAAGTCACAAAGCATTGAGACAGACATTAAGTTGAACCCAAGGGATTCAACAAGCATCACTTTATCCATGTGTTGATCCTTTGAGATTGCAACTCTACCTAGACCCAATACCTTGCTTTTACCAGTGTCAGCAAATGTGATGTGACTCTTGTTGGATGGACGTAAGGTTGAGTCCATGAGAAGACTTCGATCACCAGTCATATGATTAGTGCATCCGCTGTCCATAATCCATTCTGAAGCACGAGGTGTCATACCCTATAGTGCAGTTAGGAGGATAGGCTTCACAAGGTATGTTTTGAAGCATAAGCATTTGACGCACACAAGGATTATCACAGCTTAGATCAAGGTTAGAACACACAGTATGACAGGTAAGCGATTCATATGTGAAATACATAGTAAGTCATTTTATCATGTGTCCCTTAATGTGTTTTAGGTCCCCAGCAATAGTATCGGACGCCTTTGATTGCTGGCTGGAGACCATATTCTGCAAAAGAGAGTTCATTCTTTTTCACCACCCACATCTTGAGGGGTGGCTTAGAAGCAATCAGTCTAAGTGCAGCATCTGAGAACTTTGGCTTTGAAGCCCTAGCAAATAGCCTTGCAGGAGATGAATGATACTCATATGAATAAGCAGAAAAGTTCGTAGTTCTATGAACATAGCGGTTTGAGGACACATGCTCATATTCATAAGTCTGAGTATGATTTCCCTGCAAAACATTGGCATTAGTGTCACTCAGGTGAGTCCTGTATGAAGCCTTTGGACCATATGACGCCATAGGTCTGGGATTTGTCTTCTTCCCTGTTGGTGTCATGATGACATTCACTGGAAGATTCTCAAGACAGCTTTTGGGAACCCAGATCTTCTTCATAGGTGGTCCATTCCTGCAGTTAGTACCAATATACCTAGCAAACACTTCACCATTCTGATTTTTGAACAGTTTATAGTTTGCATCAAAGGATTCATCAATGATAATAGGATTAGCACAGGTAAAGCCAGATAAGGTGGATGGATCCATTGAAGGTTCCTTTGCAGCAACCCATGTGGTTTTGGGATACTGCTCAGGCTTCCAGTAGGAATCATCAGCATTCATTTTCCTCTCGAACCCAACACCCTCTTTCCTAGGGTTTCGGTTTAGAATTAGCTTTTTGAGGACATCGCAAAGTGTCTGATGTCCTTTCAGACTTTTATACATCCATGTTTCAAGCAATGTCTTCAACCTAGCATTTTCATCAGCAATAGTAGTGGTATCCTCAATAGAGGGGTTAGCTACCACATCAGTAGTTGAAGACAAAGCAACAGTAGCAGCAGTGGAACATTCAGAAACAGAGGTAGCGTTATCACGCTCAATGCATTTTCAGACATGGTGGTTCAAATCCATCCTGAGCGGAACTGATCTGTTGGGCGGAAAATGACTCATTCTCTTTTTAAAGATCTTCATGAGCCGCTTTTAATTTCTCAAGCTCTTGCTTCCTTTGAAGATAATCATAGGAGAGCTTTTCATAAGTGGTTGAGAGCGTCTCATGAAGACTTTCAAGTTCTTGGTACTTAGCATGAAGATTTTTTATGTCTTCAACTAAGGACTGTGAACGTGTCATTTCCGCGTCCAACAGGTCATCGCTTTTGTCTAACAGTTTTTGAGTATGTTCCATAGCCCTTTGTTGTTTAGTAGCAATTTTAGCAAGTGTTTTGTAGCTGGGTTTGGATTCACAATCAGAGTCATCTTCACTTGATGTTTGAAAGTAAGCATCACGTGATTTTACCTTGGCACCACGTGCCATGAAGCAGTAGGTGGGAGCAGGATCGTCCAAGTCATCAGCTTCAGCGTTGGTGTGAAAGTCATTGTCTTCAGTGTTGAAGATGGACTTGGCAACATAGGCTGTGGCTAGAGCCAGACTTGCAACGCCAGGGTCGGACTCTTCTTCAGACTCCACCTCCGCCTCCTCAGAAGCAGACTCCTCCTCTGAATCCATTTCCTTGCCAACAAAAGCACGAGCCTTGCCAGATGAGCTCTTCTTATGTGATGAAGACCTTGATGAGGACTTAGAAGAAGACTTTGAAGATTTCTTCTTCTTCTTGTCATCAGAATCATATTCCTTGCTCTTCTTCTTCTTCTTCTCATTGTCCCACTGTGGACACTCAGAGATATAGTGTCCAGGTTTCTTGCACTTGTGACATGTTCTCTTCTTGTTGTCATGAGTGGAAGCTTCATCATTTCTTGAGCTAGATCGTGAAGACTTTCTAAAGCCCTTCTTCTTGGTGAACTTCTGGGACTTCTTCACAAGCATGGCAAGTTCCTTTCCAATGTCTTCAGGATCATCGGAACCGCAGTCAGATTCTTCTTCAGATGAGGAAACAACTTTTGCCTTCAAAGCGCGAGTTCGGCCATAATTGGGACCATAGATATATCTTTTCTCAGAAAGCTGGAACTCATGTGTGTTGAGCCTCTCAAGTATATCAGACGGATCGAGTGTCTTGAAGTCAGGGCGTTCTTGTATCATGAGGGCAAGGGTGTCAAAGGAGCTGTCAAGTGATCTCTATAGTGTCTTGATGATTTCATGCTTGGTAATCTCAGTGGTGCCAAGAGCCGGAAGCTCATTTGTGATGTTGGTGAGGCGATCAAACGTGAGCTGGACATTTTCATTGTCATTTATCTTGAAGCGGTTGAAGAGGTTGCGAAGAACACTAATCCTTTGGTCTCTCTGTGTAGAGACGCTTTTGTTGACCTTGGATAGCCAATCCCAGACTAGCTTTGACGTTTCCAGAGCACTCACACGACCATACTGTCCTTTGGTTAGATGACCACAGATGATGTTCTTTCCAGTGGAGTCTAGTTGAATGAACTTCTTGAGATCAGTAAGGGTGACACCTTCACCAGTTTTGGGAACGCCGTTCTTGATGACATACCAGAGGTTGACATCAATGGCTTCAAGATGCATGCGCATCTTATTCTTCCAATAGGGATATTCAGTTCCATCAAACATGGGACAAGCAGCGGAGACTTTGATTATCCCTGTAGTCGACATAGCTAAACTCCAGGTGGTTAAACCGAATCACACAGAACAAGGGAGTACCTTGCTCTGATACCAATTGAAAGTGCTACTTATCGACTAGAGGGGGGTGAATAGGCGATTTTTATCAAAGTCTTCAAAACATGGAAGTTTCAAAGACAAACAATAGAAATGACCTAATTGATATGCAGCGGAAGATAAACTACAACAAGCAAGACATAGTCAAGTATGCAATAATGTGAAAGTACAAAGACTAATAGCAGCTTGGTAGTAAGGATCAGGATGGAAGATAGTATGAAGCCAATCAACGATAGCAGTCAAGCAATGAAGTCAAACAGGTATGACAAACAGGCAATGACTTCACGAAGACAAACTTAAGGTAAGGGAGTTAGAGGATAGAACCAGTCACTTGTTGAAGACACATGGATTTGTTGGACCAGTTCCAGTTGCTGTGACAACTGTACATCTGGTTAGGGAGGCTGAGATTCAACTCAGAAGACCGCGTCTTCACCTTATTCCCCTTGAGCTAAGGACACACAGTCCTCGCCCAATCACTCTGGTAAGTCTTCAAGGTAGACTTCCGAACCTTCACAGACTTCGTTCACCGGCGATCCACAATGACTCTTGGATGCTCAGAACGCGACGCCTAACCGGCTGGAGGATACACAGTCCTCAAGTGTAATAAGTCTTCAGGTCACACAGACAGAAAGACTTCAGTGATGCCTAACACTCTTTGGCTCTGGGTGTTTGGGCTTTGTCCTCGCAAGGATTTCTCTCTCTCAAAGGCTTCGAGGTGGGTTGCTCTCAAACGACAAAAGCCGTAAACTAACTCTGAGCAGCCACCAATTTATGGTGTAGGGGGTGGGCTATTTATAGCCACAAGGCAACCCGACCTGATATGTCCGAAATGACCCTGGGTCACTAAGGAACTGACACGTGTTCCAACGGTCAGATTTCAAACACACACGGCAACTTTACTTGGGCTACAAGCAAAGCTGACTCATCCAGCTTTGGATAAGATTTGCTCTCATTGTCTTCGCTCGAAGACATAGGATTTGGGTTGAGCATCACTTCAGTCATTCTGACTTTGTTCACTTGGACCCCACTTAACAGTACGGTGGTTCCTATGACTCAACAAAGAAGAAAAGGAAACAACGAAACAACACAGTCTTCGCGCTCCATAGTCTTCACTCATTGTCTTCTCATGTCATAGTCTTCAATGTGAATATCTTCACATACCACCATTGTCGTCAATGTCTTCATACATTTTTAGGGGTCATCTCCGGTAGGTAAACCGAATCAATGAGGGACACTACCTGCGTTATCCTGCAATTCTCACAAACGCATTAGTCCCTCAACCAACTTTGTCGTCAATACTCCAAAACCAACTAGGGGTGGCACTAGATGAACTTACACCAGTATCTTCGAATCCATTGGATTCGATTCTTGCAACCTGTATAGGTTTCCTCTGGGTCTGTCTTGTACAGCTCATGCAAATCTGGAGGCAAATCCTTGGAAGTGTTCCCATAGCGCTGTCTGCCACCCTCTCTTGCTGACTTCTCAGTGGCCATGAAGCTTAACCTGAAAGGCTTCAGTACTTGCAAAGGCTTCCGACGGCTGGTCAGACAAGAGCTTGCTTCAGGAAAATTGATGTGATTCTATAAGAATTCTGCAAACGAATGCAGACTATGAGAACCAAGGGATTCTCCCACAGACATGTACCTGTGACAGCATTAGAGGTGCGAGGGAAGGGAAGAGGTCATATGCATTCTCAGACTATTTTGAAGATAAATCAGTTTGAAGACATTAACCTCATAACACGCAGACAATCACTTATTTGATGTGAGTTGGTTCCAGATTTGTACGAATCCAAGAATAAGTACAAGTGAGGAATCTAACTTGTAAAGAAGCATAAGTGAATAGACTAGGCAGAGTATGAGATGCAGAAAGAGATAGATTCAACTTTGGAGATCTAGAAACTACTTTTAGTGAATAAGGATGAATCTATCAGATTGAAAAGACGGTGAAAAGTGAATTTTAATTACCACATGAAGAACTGCTAGACGGAGCGAAGTGGGAGGCCGAGCAGTTCGATCTTCCGTGCCCTAACTTGGCGACGGAGGACAGCTACGGCGGCGGCAGAGAAGATGAGGTCTGTGACCGGCGTGATGACGGTGTCGGAGTAGTCGCAGCAGCTAAGTGCTTTGTCACCGGTGTCGTTGAGAGCTAGCAGAGGCGCTAGGGTTTTCGAGAGGTGGCGAGGTGGAAGAAGATTTTTTGACCGAGATGTGATGGGTATTTATAAGGGAAGAGACGACACATCGCATTTACGCAGGTGCCCCTGGAGGTTCACATTTGAAGGGTACGTGGCAAGCATGCAACACCTTGGAAGTTGTTCCATGTTCCCACGCACGCCTGGATTGTCGGGGTGGTCATTCCGAATTATTCGGTTTTCAGGCAAAAAGGATATGGCATTAAAAAAACATATATAAATGTTTGTCTGATTGACTTCAGCTGACAAGGTTCAGTGAAGACATTTGACTGTTTTCAATAGAATGCATATGATTTGGTTAGAAAGAGTTAAGGTAGAAGCATAGATAGGTTAGGGTCCGATCACATTCACTTAGATCAAAAGATTCAACAAGAAGTCATAGCTATAAGTTAATGCTATAGAGGACAGAACACAAGTAGTGTATAACTAGTTTAAGGCCAAATCAACCAAATGAAGATAAACTTGAATACAAGTCAAGGAAACATAACGCCAAGAGAAACACTTCAAACC